>NW_026111962.1:217500-250000 GCF_024679095.1 Eriocheir sinensis
TAGACTATTTTTAACCCTCCCAGATGTAATAGTAGTAGTTGTAGTAGTAGTAGTAGTAGTAGTAGTAGTAGTAGTAGTAGAAATAGCTTATGTTGGGTGTTGAATACTAGTAATAAGACTATCCTAAGACTAACTAGACTATTCCTAACCCCCTCAGATGTAGTAGTAGTAGTAGTAGTAGAGAGAGAGACAGAGAAAGAGAGAGAGACAGATTACTACCATGAATACTACTATTACTATTAACTATTTTGTACTATTCCAGGTCCAGAGGATGCCTACAACACCATAGGCTCCGATAGTAGTAGTAGTAGTAGTGTGAGTACTACTTCTACCGCTAGCAACACCGGGCTCTACATCGGACTATTCTTCGGGCTCATCCTGGCGATAGTCTTCATAGGAGTGCTAGTCTACTTCAGAATGTAAGTAGTAGTAGTAGTAGTAGTAGTAGTAGTAGTAGTATTTGTGGTGGTGGTGGTAGTTAATTCTTAAGGTTGTCATAACACTTTACGTTTTCTGCTATAACTCAGCTTGTATGTGTGGTAGGTGAATGTAACTTGCGTGGTAGTCAGTGTGGTAGTTGTCCTTTATTCCTACCAAAATTCGTGTTCCTAACCTGAGTGTGGTAGGAATTATAGGAGGTCAAAGTTAGGGGAGTGAAAAATTATGTTTGTGTTTTTCTGAATGGCATAACACACAACATTTTTGTATATAACTCACCTTGTATGTATGGTAGGTGAATGTAGCTTACGTGGTAGTTAGTGTGGTAGTTGACCTTCCTTCCTACCAAAATTCGTGTTCCTAACTTGAGTGTGGTAGAAGTTATAGCAGGTCAAAGTTTGGGAAGTGAAAAATCCTGGATATATTTTTCTGAATGGCATAACACTTAACATTTTTGTATATAACTCAGCTTGTATGCGCTGTAGGTGAATGTAACTTGCGTGGTAGTTAGTGTGGTAGTTGACCTTCATTCCTACCAAAATTCGTGTTCCTAACTTGAGTGTGTTAGAAGTTATAGCAGGTCAAAGTTAGGGGAGTGAAAAATCCTGGATATATTTTTCTGAATGGCATAACACTTAACATTTTTGTATATAACTCAGCTTGTATGTGTGGTAGGTGAATGTAACTTGCGTGGTAGTTAGTGTGGTAGTTCACCTTTATTCCTACCAAAATTCGTGTTCCTAACTCCAATGTGGCAGCAGTTATAGTGGTACGAAGTTAGGCCTATCAAAATTTTCCAATCCTCCCATTTTCATTCTACCAGCTGTAACATTTTGCCCTACCATTCAACCGGCGTGCATGGTAGATGGATGGGCCTTGGTGGGCTGGTAGACACACCCTTTGGCTATCCTGGTACCGATTTTGGTTGTGATAGGTTGGTTGTGGTTGCCGGAATATTGGTTGAAAGACAGGCCTATATAAAAATTCCTTCTAACCATAATCTTCACTCTTACAGGAAGCAGCGGAGAGAAGGAGGAGGAGGAGGAGGAGGAGAATGGAAGGGAGGAAGAGGAGGAGGAGGAGGAGGAGGAGATGAGAGACCTCCCCTCCCCCCCCCAAATGACCAGAAGACCACTCCTACCATGACCTATTCAAGCCTGACCGACCCCATTACAGGTTAGTAGTAGTAGTAGTAGTAGTAGTAGTAGTAGTAGTAGTAGTATAGGGGTTCTTGGGTGAGGAATAGTAGGTTTGAATAGCTTGTAAATACCTTGGAAGGGGTTACAATTCTCTATATTGCCTCTTGTGAAAGTTGACAGGTACAGAACAGGAAAAGTCTTGTTAAAAGTGGAGATAGAGAGAGAACGAGAGGAGATAGAGAGAAGCGGATAACACGAGGAGAAAGAGGAAAGATTGTTCTATAAGTGGACGGGAAGAGGAGGAAGAGGAGCAAGAGGAAAGAGGAGAAATAAAGAGGAAAAGAGGAAGGACTTAGGTGTTTTGTATGAGGGAAAATGAGAAAAGTTGTAATAAAAGTGGAGATAGAGAGAGAACGAGAGGAGATAGAGAGAAGCGGATAACACGAGGAGAAAGAAGAAAGATTGTTCTATAAGTGGACGGGAAGACGAAGAGTACAAACAAGAGGAAAGAGGAGAAATAAAGAGGAAAATAGGAAGGACTTAGGTGTTTTGCATGAGGAAGGATGAGAAAAGTTGTAATAAAAGTGGAGATAGAGAGAGAACGAGAGGAGATAGAGAGAAGCGGATAACACGAGGAGAAAGAGGAAAGATTGTTCTATAAGTGGACGGGAAGAGGAGGAAAAAGAGCAAGAGGAAAGAGGAGAAATAAAGAGGAAAAGAGGAAGGACTTAGGTGTTTTGTAGGAGAAAAGATGAGAAAAGTTGTAATAAAAATAAAGATAAAGAGAGAACGAGAGGAGATAGAGAGAAACGGATAACACGAGGAGAAAGAAGAGAAAAAGTTCTATAAGTGGACGGTAAGAGAAAAGAGGAGAAACAAGAGAAAAGAGGAGCAATAAAGAGGAAAATTGGATGGATTGAGGTATTTTGTAGGAGAAAAGATGAGAAAAGTTAAAATAGAAATGAAAATATAGAGAGACCGAGAGGAGATAGAGAAAAGCGGATAACACGAGGAGAAAGAAGAGAAAAAGTTCTATAAGATGACGGTAAGAGAAAAGAGGAGAAACAAGATGAAAGAGGAGAAATAAGAAGTTGAATCGGATGGACTTAAGTGTTTTGTAGGAGAAAAAATGAGAAAAGTTGTAATAAAAATGGAGATAGAGAGAGAACGAGAAAAGATAGAGAGAAGCGGATAACACGAGAAGAAAGAAAAGAAAAAGTTCAATAAGAAGACGGTACAAGAAAAGAGGAGAAACAAGAGGAAAGAGGAGCAATAAAGAGGAAAATTGGATGGATTGAGGTATTTTGTACGAGAATAGATGAGAAAAGTTGTAATAAAAATAGAGATAGAGAGAGAACAAGAGAAGATAGAGAGAAGCGGATAACACGAGGAGAAAGAAGAGAAAAAGTTCTATAAGATGACGGTAAGAGAAAAGAGAAGAAACAAGAGGAAAGAGGAGAAATAAGAAGGAAAAGCGGATGGACTTAAGTGTTTTGTAGGAGAAAAAATGAAAAAAGTTGTAATAAAAATGGAGATAGAGAGAGAACGAGAGGAGATAGAGAGAAGCAGATAACACGAGGAGAAAGACGAAAGATAGTTCTATAAGTTGACGGAAATAGAAGGAAGAGGAGAAGGAAGAAATAGGAGAAATAAAGAGGAAAATAGGATAGACTTAAGTGTTTTGTAGGAGAAATTATGAGAAAAGCTATAAAAAAAATAGAGATAGAGAGAGAACGAGAGAAGATAGAGAGAAGCGGATAACACGAGGAGAAAGAAGAGAAAAAGTTCTATAAGATGACGGTAAGAGAAAAGAGGAGAAACAAGAGGAAAGAGGAGAAATAAGAAGGAAAAGCGGATGGACTTAAGTGTTTTGTAGGAGAAAAAATGAGAAAAGTTATAATAGAAATAGAGATAGAGAGAGAACGAGAGGAGATAGAGAGAAACGGATAACACGAGGAGAAAGAAGAGAAAAAGTTCTATAAGAGGACGGTAAGAGAAAAGAGGAGAAACAAGAGGAAAGAGGAGAAATAAAGAGGAAAATTGGATGGATTGAGGTATTTTGTAGGAGAAAAGATGAGAAAAGTTATAATAGAAATGGAGATAGAGAGAGAACGAGAAAAGATAGAGAGAAACGGATAACACGAGGAGAAAGAAGAGAAAATGTTCTATAAGAGGCCTGTAAGAGAAAAGAGGAGAAACAAGAGGAAAGAGGAGAAATAAGTAGAAAAAGCGGATGGACTTAAGTGTTTTGTAGGAGAAAAAATGAAAAAAGTTATAATAGAAATAGAGATAGAGAGAGAACAAGAGGAGATAGAGAGAAACGGATAACACGAGGAGAAAGAAGAGAAAAAGTTCTATAAGATGACGGTAAGAGAAAAGAGGAGAAACAAGAGGAAAGAGGAGAAATAAGAAGGAAAAGCGGATGGACTTAAGTGTTTTGTAGGAGAAAAAATGAGAAAAGTTATAATAGAAATAGAGATAGAGAGAGAACAAGAGAAGATAGAGAGAAACGGATAACACGAGGAGAAAGAAGAGAAAAAGTTCTATAAGAGGACGGTAAGAGAAAGAGGAGAAACAAGATGAAAGAGGAGAAATAAGGAGGAAAAGAGGATGGACTTAAGTGTTTTGTAGGAGAAAAAATGAGAAAAGTTGTAATAAAAATAGAGATAGAGAAAGAACGAGAGGAGATAGAGAGAAACGGATAACACGAGGAGAAAGAAGAGAAAAAGTTCTATTAGAAGACGGTAAGAGAAAAGAGGAGAAACAAGATGAAAGAGGAGAAATAAAGAGGAAAATTGGATGGATTGAGGTATTTTGTACGAGAATAGATGAGAAAAGTTGTAATAAAAATAGAGATAGAGAGAGAACGAGAGAAGATAGAGAGAAGCGGATAACACGAGGAGAAAGAAGAGAAAAAGTTCTATAAGAGGACGGTAAGAGAAAAGAGGAGAAACAAGAGGAAAGAGGAGAAATAAAGAGGAAAATTGGATGGATTGAGGTATTTTGTAGGAGAAAAGATGAGAAAAGTTATAATAAAAATGGAGATAGAGAGAGAACGAGAAAAGATAGAGAGAAGCGCATAACACGAGGAGAAAGAAGGGAAAATGTTCTATAAGAAGACGGTAAGAGAAAAGAGGAGAAACAAGAGGAAAGAGGAGAAATAAGTAGAAAAAGCGGATGGACTTAAGTGTTTTGTAGGAGAAAAAATGAGAAAAGTTTTAATAACAATAGAGATAGAGAGAGAACAAGAGGAGATAGAGAGAAGCGGATAACACGAGGAGAAAGAAGAGAAAAAGTTCTATAAGAGGACGGTAAGAGAAAAGAGTAGAAACAAGAGGAAAGAGGAGAAAGAAAGAGGAAACTATGATGGCGTGACGTATTTTGTAGGAGAAAAGATAAGAAAAGTTATAATAAAATACAAGATAGAGAGAGAATGAGAAGAGATAGAGAAAAGCGGATAACACGAGGAGAAAGAAGAGAAAAAGTTCTATAAGAGGACGGTAAGAGAAAAGAGTAGAAACAAGAGGAAAGAGGAGAAAAAAAGAGGAACAACCTTGCCAGACCCACCTTAAAATCCCACACGTAACCAACCATGTCTCTCTTTTCCAGGGAACAACATTTATGAAAACATTGAAGAGGAGGAAGACGAAGAGGAGGAGGAGGCGAGGAGGAGGAGGAGGAGGAACGACTACAATAACTACTACCACAACAACAACAACAACAACAACCATCACTACCAAAACACTGAGGAAATTGACCCATCTACTCCATCTACCACTACCCCTGTCTAACACAGCTACACAGGCCCAGGGCCTACAGCAGATTATAGAGGGAGGAGGAAGGCCACCTCCACAGCTCACCCGTCTACCACTACCACTGTGACTATCAATGGGTGACAGCTATTAATAGAGAGAGAGAGAGAGAGAGAGAGAGAGAGAGAGAGAGAGAGAGAGAGAGAGAGAGAGAGAGAGAGAGAGAGAGAGAGAGAGAGAGAGAGAGAGAGAGAGAGAGAGAGAGAGAGACACACACACACACACACACACACACACACACACACACACACAGAGAGAGAGAGAGAGAGAGAGAGAGAGAGAGAGAGAGAGAGAGAGAGAGAGAGAGAGAGAGAGAGAGAGAGAGAGAGAGAGAGAGAGAGAGAGAGAGAGAGAGAGAGAGAGAGAGACACACACACACACACACACACACACACACACACAGAGAGAGAGAGAGAGAGAGAGAGAGAGAGAGAGAGAGAGAGAGAGAGAGAGAGAGAGAGAGAGAGAGAGAGAGAGAGAGAGAGAGAGAGAGAAACACACACACACACACACACACACACACACACACACACACACACACACACACACACACACACACACACACACACACAGAGAGAGAGAGAGAGAGAGAGAGAGAGAGAGAGAGAGAGAGAGAGAGAGAGAGAGAGAGAGAGAGTTAAGTCAATATCCCCTTGTATAAAAATTGCTTGTAAATATATTGAATAACTTAATTAATAAATATATATATTGCTTTTAATTAAGAACCTTGTCTGATTTCCCTTCCCTTCCCTTCCCTTCCCTTCCCTTCCCTTCCCTTCCCTTCCCTTCCCTTCCCTTCCCTTCCCTTCATTTCCCTTCCCTTCCCTTCCCTTCCCTTCCCTTCCCTTCCCTTCCCTTCCCTTCCTTTCCCTTCCCTTCCCTTCCCTTCCCTTCCCTTCCCATCCCTTCCCTTCCCTTCCCTTTTTTGGGGGGGGCTTCTAAATACCATAGGAGGGGTTACAAGGGGCCATGGTGGTTGTACTGGTATATGTATGGTAGGTGTGTGGTAGCCATGGTAGGGCCTGGGTGGTAGTGGTTGTTGGGTCAGGAATGGTAGGTTTAAATGGGTGCTGATTCTAGTAGTAATAGTAGTTTTGGCGATAGTAGTAGTAATAGTAGTAGTAGTAGTAGTAGTAGTAGTAGTAATAGTAGCAGTAGTAGTAGTAGTAGTAGTAGTAGTAGTAGTAGTAGTAGTAGTAGTAGTAGTAGTAGTAGTAGTAGTAGTAGTAGTAGTAGTAGTAGTAGTAGTAGTAGTAGTAGTAGTAGTAGTAGTATAGAAGTGAATCATTGCGATCTCTTACAAGAAAAATACTTAATAATAAATAAATAAAAAATTAAAGTATTAGGCCTACTTATGACTTTTGTGAAAACTCCCTTCCCTTCCCATCCCTTCCTTTCCCTTCCCTTCCTATCCCTTCCCTTCCTATCCCATCCCTTCCTATCCCATCCCTTCCCTTCCCTTCCTATCCCTTCCCATCCCATCCCTTCCCTTCCCATCCCTTCCTATCCCATCCCATCCCTTCAAATCCCATCCCATCCCTTCAAATCCCATCCCTTCCTATCCCATCCCTTCCCATCCCTTCCTATCCCATCCCATCCCTTCAAATCCCATCCCATCCCTTCAAATCCTCCTCGTATCCCGTTAAAAAGACTGAAGCAGGGACCGATAAATCCGCAGTCGCCCGTGACATCAGGATCAGGTTCAAGATGGCGGCCGCTGGGGGAGGTCGGCAAAGTATTTCTCTCCTATATTTATCGCTTTTTTCGTCCTCCCGCCGGCCATTTTGTGCCCAGGTGCGGCAGGTGAGCTTATTAAGGCGGCACCTACCTGTAGCGCACCTGTGGAGGCCTAAGGAGGCGTGGGGAGCCCTCAAATATGCCGGTAAATATGTGTGTTTAGACGTACATGTGTGTGTGCGTGTGTGTGTGTACGGGTTTGCTATGTGCGTTTTTGTGTATGTGCGTATGTGTGTGTGTTTGTGTGTGTGTGTGTGTAAGTTTGGGTCCCATGTGCGTTTCCGTTTGTCTCATGTACGTGTTTGTGTGTTTGTGTGCGTTTTGTGTCATGTACGTTTTTTGGGCGTGTACGGGTTTGTTATGTAAGTGTGTGTGTGTGTGCGTTTGGGTCATGTACGTTTTTTGTGTGCGTTTTTTTGTCATGTACGTTTTTGTGTGCGGCTTCTTGTCTGTGTGCGTTTTTTTGTCATGTACGTTTCTGTGTGTGTGTGTGTGTGTGTGTGTGTGTGTGTGTGTGTGTGTGTGTTGGTAAAACTATAGAATCACACCCAGACCAGTTACTCCACATGTGCGTTTTTGTTATGTACGTTTCTGTGTGTGTGTGTGTGTGTGTGTGTGTGTGTGTGTGTGTCTTGGTAAAACTATAGAATCACACCCAGACCAGTTACTCCACATGTGCGTTTTTGTTATGTACGTTTCTGTGTGTGTGTGTGTGTGTGTGTCTTGGTAAAACTATAGAATCACACCCAGACCAGTTACTCCACATGTGCGTTTTTGTTATGTACGTTTCTGTGTGTGTGTGTGTGTGTGTGTGTGTGTGTGTGTTGGTAAAACTATAGAATCACACCCAGACCAGTTACTCCACATGTGCGTTTTTGTTATGTACGTTTCTGTGTGTGTGTGTGTGTGTGTGTGTGTGTGTGTGTGTGTGTGTGTGTGTGTCTTGGTAAAACTATAGAATCACACCCAGACCAGTTACTCCACATGTGCGTTTTTGTTATGTACGTTTCTGTGTGTGTGTGTGTGTGTGTCCTGATAAAACTATAGAATCACACCCAGACCAGTTACTCCACATGTGCGTTTTTGGGTAAAGATTCATTTTAGGTCCGTGCCAGTATCTACCTTATGAAACCTCAGTATCTCTTCATATATAATCTTTTCTACAAACCTTCAACAGTCATGGAAACGCTTTCAAAATCCAATTCAAGGACTTTTTTTACTCTTGAAAATATGGGATAATGTTTACGGAAGCGCGTCTCCTCCTCTGGTGGCCGCGACGACGCTGCAGCCAGTGTTGCGAGAAATACCTCCTCGCTGAAATAAGTAGGTTGTAAAGTTCGGTTGGAGTAGTTTAAATATGCTCCCCCACCCAAATACCCCAAGTTCACGCAGGTCCCCCAAGATCGTTGCGGGAAGGGTATTAATTTGGCTTCTTGATTTCTAAGTACTTTGTTGTTTACTGTGATATTTGGAGGCGTGTTTTTGTGTTCTGGGGGCGCGGAGTCAGTATCCATAATCACCTTGTTTACTGGGAATACGAGTCCGTGAAGCAGATTCAGGATCCGGTCAGTAAGGATTCACATATTGGAACAGCTCAGAGAGAGAGAGAGAGAGAGAGAGAGAGAGAGAGAGACACACACACACACACACACACACAGAGAGAGAGAGAGAGAGAGAGAGAGAGAGAGAGAGACACACACACACACACACACACAGAGAGAGAGAGAGAGAGAGAGAGAGAGAGAGAGAGAGAGACACACACACACACACACACACACAGAGAGAGAGAGAGAGAGAGAGACACACACACACACACACACACACACACACACACACACACACACAGAGAGAGAGAGAGACACACACACACACACACACACACACACACACACAGAGAGAGAGAGAGAGAGAGAGACACACACACACACACACACACACACACACACACACAGAGAGAGAGAGAGACACACACACACACACACACACACACACACACACACACACAGAGAGAGAGAGAGAACATCAAATCAACACGCATAGGTTCAGACAGCTGGGGAACAGTTCTGGCAGGAGGTTCGAGAGCTTACACTTCCTGCACCAACCACAGTGTTGTTCAGGGCGCGGTGTTGGATGGATCGCGGTGTTGGATGGATCGCGGTGTTGGATGGATCGCGGTGTTGGATGGATCGCGGTGTTGGATGGATCGCGGTGTTGGATGGATCGCGGTGTTGGATGGATCGAGGTGATGGATGGATAGCGGTGTTGGATGGATCATGTTGGATGGATCGCGGTGTTGGATGGATCGCGGTGTTGGATGGATCGCGGTGTTGGATGGATCGCGGTGTTGGATGGATCGCGGTGTTGGATGGATCGCGGTGTTGGATGGATCGCGGTGTTGGATGGATCGCGGTGTTGGATGGATCGCGCTGGTTTTTCTTTCTGTCGGTGATAAACAATGAAGATAAGCTGTGTTTCGTGCAGCGGACTCGACTTGGCGGACCAAAACCTTGCGATGACGTGACGATCTACTAGAGAGAGAGGGCATCAGTGTGGTGGGTGCGTTTATGTGACCACAGATGCCCGCCAGTGCCACGCCAGATGGTGAGATGGGCATCGCTTGGTGGGTGCGCGACGCTTCTCCCCCATAACAAGCTTGGGGATCGTCTGAGTGCGTGGTTTTTGTATAAACGCTAAATTCATCGCAAACGCTAATTTTAGTGGGTGGTGGGAGGAGAAATTCCCTAGATTTAAGGAATTTCCCTAGATCTAAGGAATTTTTATCCCTCCCCACTAAAAAATACGCGAATGTGACGGATTTTGTCCCCCACCTGAAACCCCACATTCCCACCAGGTCCCCAGGCTTGTATGGGGGGGAGGGGGGGAGGGGCAAACAGTACAATTTGACCTTGACTTCCCATGTGCATTTTTGTTCTGTACGTTTCTGTGTGTGTGTGTGTGTGTGTGTGTGTGTGTGTGTGTGTGTGTGGGTAAAACTATAGAATCACACCCAGATCAGTTCCTTCCCGTGTGCGTTTTTGTTATGTACGCTTTTGTGTGTGTGTGTGTTGGTAAAACTATAGAATCACACCCAGATCAGTTCCTTCCTGTGTGCGTTTTTGTTATGTACGCTTTTGTGTGTGTGTGTGTGTGTGTCATTAGGTCAGGTTAGTTTAAATTCACTGGTCCCTCAAATAGTACAGTTTCAAATAGTACAGTTTACAATAGTATAGGGTTGCCATACGTCTGGATTTACCCGGACACATCCGGAAATCAGATAACGAAATCTGCGTCCGGGGGGATTTTTTAAAATCCCACAAATGTCCGGAATTTCACCTTCTATCATTACTAAATGTTAAAAAATAACATTTATTAGATTTCCTTGTGTTGAAATGATGGGAGAGAGAGAGAGAGAGAGAGGGGGGGGGGGGGGGGCGGGTCACCGAGTCCGAGTGGCAGCTGCTTTGGTTTGGTTGCGGTCAAGACTCTGACGTGTACGGGTCCTGTATGAAGACGGTGCTCGCAGCCTTCCCAACACCGCCTCACTTGACGTCGCGCTTGCGCCCCAGGTCTTTCACCAGCTCTGATAGGGGTCAGTTTGGATTACTGTTTGCGGCCTTGTGACCTCGTCATTACAACTATTACTTGTTCTTGTCGAGATGCCCAAACGAAAGTGTAAATTCACTGCAGAGATGCAGAACAAACTCCCGTGCTTCAAAAAAGGCAGGGATGAGTGGGGAGCAGAGTGTTTGGTGTGTAAACCAGGAACATTTGTCTCACTGGCACATAAAGGCATTACTGACTTAGTCACATATGAGAAGAAGGTTGATCAATGAAGATGACACATTATTTTGTAAAACCAGGAAGTGAAGCTGAAGATGTTAGTGCTGCAGAAGGTGCTTATGCGTTTCACACTGTCAAACATCACGGTAGTTTCTTATCCATGTTTTGGTAAAAATAACTTTTCCTGATTCTGAGGTGGCAAGAAAGTTTTCTAGTGCTTGAACAAAGACAGCAGCTATTATAAAAGCTGTGCTTGCACCTCATTCTGTTGATGTTGCCCTAAAAAGCCTAACAGAAAATGAAGTAGTATACTGTGGAATTGCTACAGATGGTAGTAATCACGATGCATTAAAGCTGTTTCCTGTAATTATTCAGTACTTTGACTGGAAGAATGGTGGTTTACAGTCAAAACTGATTGAGTTTAAGAACACCCCAAATGAGACTGCAGACACTATTGCCAAATATGTGAAAGAAACCCTAGATAAACATGGCCGGGCTTACTAAAAAGTGTGTGGCATTTACAGGTGACAACTGCAATACAGTGTTTGGAGGACTCAAGCGTAATGAAGACAGGAATAATGTGTTTGCAAATCTGAAGAAGATGTTGGAAAAGTCACTGATTGGAGTAGGTTGCCCAGCACATATTCTGAATAATTGTGTTCACCATGGAGCAGAAAGAATGGATATTGATACTGAAAACATCATCAATAAGATTTATCAGTATTTTCATATCTACACAGTTCGCTCTGAAAAACTAAAGGAGTATTGTGAATTTGCTGAGGTTGAGTACATTAATGCAGTAAATATTTGCATGCCACTCAACACTTGACCTTGTATTTAGATTAGGAGTCACAGACGACACATGCATTGTGGGTGAAACAACGCTTGGTGAAATATTCTTATTGTCTGTGGTTGTGACGCTCGGGTTTTCTGGCTGTGTGGTTTAAAGTGGAGTTGTAAGAGTTGGCTGTTATGGGTAAGATGATGGATGTGTTGATGGAAGCGTGCAAGCCAGGCGTGAGAGCCCAGAGTGGGGTCCCCATCATTGGTACAGTGGTGTGCCACATAACCTACATCTCCAAAGCTCGGATCAATCATCACGCCAAATACCTCTTAACTTTTTAACCCCTTGCATCCGATGACACAGTTTACGCGTCATTTTGTCTCTCGTAGCATATCCGAGTGACGCGTGCACTGCATCATGGTCATTTCAGCCAGTGTGTGTTTTATTTCCTCTCGGGTATAGTGCTCGGATATGGGAAGGGCGCGCGATTTGACAGCTCGTAGTGAAGAGGTTAATGGTCCGTGCTCATAGGCTGTTTGTTCTGCTGAGAGGCAAGTAATCCACCACCAATTATCACTTCAAATCCAACGGCACGAGAGAGTTGACGATTAGTTTATTTTATAGGTCTAGCTTGGATTTTTCATGTAAAAAAATTTGGCGCGATTCTGAAAGATACTTTATTTTTGGCACAAGAGCAACCACCAACAGTAATAAAAAAATTCTTTGAAAATGAAATGAGTGAGATTTACCTCTGGCACATGCACTCTTTAATGGCTGTATTTCACACACACATTCAAACAATTGAAAAGGAAAGTAACTCTGTTGTAGAGGTGCTGACAAATTTGGAGTCTGTGTGTAAAGTACTTGCAGAAAGAAAGACCCAGCATTTCATGTCTTTAACCTCTTCACTACGGGCTGCCAAATCGCGCGCCCTTCCCATATCCGAGCACTGTACCCGAGAAGAAATAAAACACACACTGGCTGAAATGACCATGACGCAGTACACGTGTCACTCGGATATGCTACGAGAGACAAAATGACGCGTACACTGGATCATCGGATGCAAGGGGTTAAAAGTTAAAGGACTAATTGCTCAGAAGCGCACAGAAGGAAAAGAAGATGAGTGTAACAGGTTCTGTGTTGAAGTAGTTAACCTGTACAACAGATGCTCAGAGTACTTAGCTAAGTGGATGAAACCACTGGAAGAGTTCTCTTGTTTCAAGTGGATGGTCTTGAGTGAAGTACCAAACTGGACTGATGTGGAACCTTGTGTTGTGTACTTGATAGACAAGGGAGTAGAGCTTGATGATGTAAAGTGCTTTGACCAAGTAGAAAGGAACAAGGATGATGAAGACTTCAGTAAATTACCAGTACATAAGAAATGGACCAGGTACTTTGAAGCATCAAAAAATATTGAATGCCACTCAGAATTGCACAACTCTTTTTTGCTGTAACATCCCACAATGCTAATGTGGAGCGAGTCTTTTCGCTGATGCAAAGTCAGTGGACGAAGGAAAGGAACAAGCTGAGTGTTGATACAATGAAAGGTATTCTGACTCTACAGTACAACTACCGAGAGACCTCTTGCGTTGACTTCTTCAACTTTTTAAAGTCCAACAAGAAACTACTAAAAAAAATAAGATCTACAGGAAAATATGCATCGGCACATCAAGCAACACACGCAGTAGTTGAAGAAGAAGAAGAGTTAGAAGACAGCAAATAAGCTTATGCGGAAAACGAAAGCCAAATACATATATTCAATTGTGTAGCATACAGTGACATATTAGAAATTATAGAAGGAAGGGAAAGTGTGAAAGAAATATTAAACCAAAATAATCTGAAAACTGTGGCTGAGAAAAACAGAAGAATCATACAAAGAAGAGAATTAATAATAAGAATAAGAAGATAAAAACAAGGAACACAAACCAAATACACAAAAACACATACATTGGAAAATAGACACAAACACATACAGACTGACAAATACACATAAAGAACTATAGCGCAAACACATACACAGTGAACATACACACACGAACACCGTTATGTACGCTTTTGTGTGTGTGTGTGTGTGTGTGTGTGTTGGTAAAACTATACAATCACACCCAGATCAGTTCCTTCCCGTGTGCGTTTTTGTTATGTACGCTTTTGTGTGTGTGTGTGTGTGTGTGTGTTGGTAAAACTATACAATCACACCCAGATCAGTTCTTTCCCGTGTGCGTTTTTGTTATGTACGCTTTTGTGTGTGTGTGTGTGTGTGTGTGTGTGTCATTAGGTCAGGTTAGTTTAAATTCACTGGTCCCTCAAATAGTATAGTTTACAATAGTACAGTTTCAAATAGTACAGTTTCCAATAGTACAGTTTCAAATAGTACAGTTTACAATAGTACAGTTTCAAATAGTACAGTTTACAATAGTACAGTTTCAAATAGTACAGTTTCAAATAGTACAGTTTCAAATAGTACAGTTTCAAATAGTACAGTTTCAAATAGTACAGTTTCAAATAGTACAGTTTTCAAATAGTACAGTTTTCAAATAGTACAGTTTTCAAATAGTACAGTTTTCAAATAGTACAGTTTTCAAATAGTACAGTTTTCAAATAGTACAGTTTTCAAATAGTACAGTTTTCAAATAGTACAGTTTTGGTTTTATATGAATTATCATGGAAGAATTTTTTTAGGATTTTTATAATTCCTACTGTTCTACCCATAGCTGGGCACGATACCAGAAAACCTTATTCCCGATAACCGATAATGGAAAATCTCATCGGTAATAGCCGATATCCGTTAACTGGAGACACAAATACAGGCGATAACCGATACCTGATATGAATCCACAATTCCGATACTAGCCAGCGATGGGTCCGACAGGAGAAAACGTTACTATATTGATATTTCAAACAAAAAACAAAGATGACTCCAAATTTTCATGACCCGTATTTTATAAAACTTACAAAACCTGAAACCCACACATTGACGCGTAGCTCTGGACGGTAACACTGGAAACCCTGAACCTGTTGTGTTATTTGGCGTCCCCGCCGTCAAAACACTGGTCTCTCGTGGACTGCTCAGACCAGCAAGCGTAGACCTGTACAGTCTCACAAAGCATTTTAGCCGTAATTAAGAGTTGCTGGAAGGCTGAATCAGACATACAGTACCACCATGCCTGCTGAACGACACTGTACGAGTTGTGTTTATATGTACAGAGTGTCGTTCAGCGAGGATGGTGGTACTGTGTGTCTGATTCAGCCCTCCAGCAACTCTTAATGTGTTAAAAAGCTTTGTGAGACTGTACAGGGCTAGGCTTACTGGTCTGAGTATGTGCAGTTCACGAGAGACCGGCGTTTGTAAACAGCGCCAGCTTTTGACAAGGGGACACCCAATAACACAACACCAGGAGCCTTCAATACCATGGCATGCTCAGAAAGGAATATGGAATACCAAATTTGAGGCAGGGAATCATCATCTTTTGGGCAAAGTTAAATGATTTTTCTCTTTGATATATTGATTTTTGAGTAACATAAAAAATAAGCTAGTTTTTAATGTTGATGATGTGTTTTTAGGGGCAGTGAATAGCGGGCTTTTTCTATTAATGTTTGCTTTTTGTGGGCCCTTGAACTTTCTCCTTTGCTGTAAAAAAAATAAAATAAAAAATAAAAAGTACAAAATCTCGACATCGAAGATATTTCATACCCCAAAGTCTTTCACACACCACCGAGCGCCCGGGCACGCATCTGCATTAGGGAGAAAACAACTTTATTTCCTGAGGGTCTGAAAAAGGTATACATTATCAATAGTTCGGTTACAAAAGTGATGAAGATACCGATATATATTTAAATAAGTAGCAGATGCCCGATAACCCGATTTTGTTATTACCGATAAAGAATCGCGATAACTTACCGCGATGACGCCCAGGTGTGGTTCTACAAAAACACACGCTGTTTGAGAAAGGCGTTCATCTTGCAGAAGAATTGACGTGCTCTGTGCTGTATTGAGGCCAGCGACGCACATTAGAAATCAAGGGAAATGTGTTTAATTCCTGCAATGCTTAGAAAACCTTTGCATTGTTACCCTCCGTGCTGTATTGAGGCCAGCGACGCACATTAGAAATCAAGGGAAATGTGTTTAATTCCTGCGATGCTTAGAAAACCTTTGCATTGTTACCCTCCGTGCTGTATTGAGGCCAGCGACGCACATTAGGAATCAAGGGAAATGTGTTTAATTTTTGCGATGCTTAGAAAACCTTTGCATTGTTACCCTCCGTGCTGTATTGAGGCCAGCGATGCACATTAGAAATCAAGGGAAATGTGTTTAATTCCTGCGATGCTTAGAAAACCTTTGCATTGTTACCCTCCGTGCTGTATTGAGGCCAGCGACGCACATTAGAAATCAAGGGAAATGCGTTTAAGTTTTGCGATGCTTAGAAAACCTTTGCATTGTTACCCTCCGTGCTGTATTGAGGCCAGCGACGCACATTAGAAATCAAGGGAAATGTGTTTAATTCCTGCAATGCTTAGAAAACCTTTGCATTGTTACCCTCCGTGCTGTATTGAGGCCAGCGACGCACATTAGGAATCAAGGGAAATGTGTTTAATTCCTGCGATGCTTAGAAAACCTTTGCATTGTTACCCTCCGTGCTGTATTGAGGCCAGCGACGCACATTAGAAATCAAGGGAAATGTGTTTAAGTTTTATGCTTAGAAAACCTTTGCATTGTTACCCTCCGTGCTGTATTGAGGCCAGCGGCACATTAGAAATCAAGGAAATGCGTTTAAGTTTTGCGATGCTTAGAAAACCTTTGCATTGTTACCCTCCGTGCTGTATTGAGGCCAGCGACGCACATTAGAAATCAAGGGAAATGTGTTTAATTCCTGCAATGCTTAGAAAACCTTTGCATTGTTACCCTCCGTGCTGTATTGAGGCCAGCGACGCACATTAGAAATCAAGGGAAATGTGTTTAATTCCTGCAATGCTTAGAAAACCTTTGCATTGTTACCCTCCGTGCTGTATTGAGGCCAGCGACGCACATTAGAAATCAAGGGAAATGTGTTTAATTCCTGCAATGCTTAGAAAACCTATCCATTGTTACCCTCCGTGCTGTATTGAGGCCAGCGACGCACATTAGAAATCAAGGGAAATGTGTTTAATTCCTGCAATGCTTAGAAAACCTTTGCATTGTTACCCTCCGTGCTGTATTGAGGCCAGCGACGCACATTAGAAATCAAGGGAAATGTGTTTAATTCCTGCAATGCTTAGAAAACCTTTGCATTGTTACCCTCCGTGCTGTATTGAGGCCAGCGACGCACATTAGAAATCAAGGGAAATGTGTTTAATTCCTGCAATGCTTAGAAAACCTTTGCATTGTTACCCTCCGTGCTGTATTGAGGCCAGCGGCATTAATAGAAATCAAGGAAATGTGTTTAATTCCTCGATGCTTAGAAAACCTTTGCATTGTTACCCTCCGTGCTGTATTGAGGCCAGCGGCACATTAGAAATCAAGGAAATGTGTTTAATTCCTGCAATGCTTAGAAAACCTTTGCATTGTTACCCTCCGTGCTGTATTGAGGCCAGCGACGCACATTAGAAATCAAGGGAAATGTGTTTAATTCCTGCAATGCTTAGAAAACCTTTGCATTGTTACCCTCCGTGGTGTATTGAGGCCAGCGATGCACATTAGAAATCAAGGGAAATGTGTTTAATTTTTGCGATGCTTAGAAAACCTTTGCATTGTTACCCTCCGTGCTGTATTGAGGCCAGCGACGCACATTAGAAATCAAGGGAAATGTGTTTAAGTTTTGCGATGCTTAGAAAACCTATCCATTGTTACCCTCCGTGCTGTATTGAGGCCAGCGACGCACATTAGAAATCAAGGGAAATGTGTTTAATTCCTGCAATGCTTAGAAAACCTTTGCATTGTTACCCTCCGTGCTGTATTGAGGCCAGCGACGCACATTAGAAATCAAGGGAAATGTGTTTAATTCCTGCAATGCTTAGAAAACCTTTGCATTGTTGCCCACCGTGCTGTAATGACGACAGCTACGAACATTAGAAATCAAGGGAAATGTGTTTAATTCCTGCAATGCTGAGAAAACCTTTGCATTGTTACCCTCCGTGCTGTATTGAGGCCAGCGACGCACATTAGAAATCAAGGGAAATGTGTTTAATTCCTGCGATGCTTAGAAAACCTTTGCATTGTTACCCTCCGTGCTGTATTGAGGCCAGCGACGCACATTAGAAATCAAGGGAAATGCGTTTAATTCCTGCAATGCTTAGAAAACCTTTGCATTGTTACCCTCCGTGCTGTATTGAGGCCAGCTGACGTATTAGACATTAGTAATCAAGGGAAATGCGTTTAATTCCTGCAATGCTTAGAAAACCTTTGCATTGTTACCCTCCGTGCTGTATTGAGGCCAGCGACGTACATTAGAAATCAAGGGAAATGCGTTTAATTCCTGCAATGCTTAGAAAACCTTTGCATTGTTACCCTCCGTGCTGTATTGAGGCCAGCGACGCACATTAGAAATCAAGGGAAATGCGTTTAAGTTTTGCGATGCTTAGAAAACCTTTGCATTGTTACCCTCCGTGCTGTATTGAGGCCAGCGACGCACATTAGAAATCAAGGGAAATGCGTTTAAGTTTTGCGATGCTTAGAAAACCTTTGCATTGTTACCCTGCTGTATTGAGGCCAGCGACGCATTAGAAATCAAGGGAAATGTGTTTAATTCCTGCAATGCTTAGAAAACCTTTGCATTGTTACCCTCTGTGCTGTATTGAGGCCAGCGACGCACATTAGAAATCAAGGGAAATGTGTTTAATTCCTGCGATGCTTAGAAAACCTTTGCATTGTTACCCTCCGTGCTGTATTGAGGCCAGCGACGCACATTAGGAATCGAGGGAAATGTGTTTAATTCTTGCGATGCTTAGAAAACCTTTGCATTGTTACCCTCCGTGCTGTATTGAGGCCAGCGACGCACATTAGAAATCAAGGGAAATGTGTTTAATTCCTGCAATGCTTAGAAAACCTTTGCATTGTTACCCTCCGTGCTGTATTGAGGCCAGCGACGCACATTAGAAATCAAGGGAAATGTGTTTAATTTTTGCGATGCTTAGAAAACCTTTGCATTGTTACCCTCCGTGCTGTATTGAGGCCAGCGACGGCGAACACCAAGCTGCCGATCTTTCATTCCTTCTCCCATCTAATGTGTGTGTGTGTGTGTGTGTGTGTGTGTGTGTGTGTGTGTGTCTGAAACTTTGCTATGTGTCGCTGTCTGTGGTCAATATGCAAGGGGGAGGTTGTCAGCTGGGATTTGTTTATTGTCAGTGAACAACATGAAGTCTTTGTGGAGGTTCATGGCAGCAATATTTTGTACAGCGGGAAACTGAACATCTCTGCACTCTACTGAAAGGTTACATTACACTACAAATTACTTACAATGGTTTTCTGCACTCCTTCAGACACATTTTCTTCATCAATATCCTGACCATCAGTCTCGGCCTCATCAGGATAAGGATTACAACTTCCATTTGGCTTGGCTGCCATTTCCAGGATGCTGCCCCAGCGTGTGTGTTGGGTACAAGGACGCCCCAAGCCTCCCACATGTACCTTGAGATGGTCCACCTTTGCCTTGGATAAAGGAATGAGCCTCTCACTCTCTAGGCAGACTATACTGGGAGAGGCTGAAAGCTGCGTCTGGTCCAGGATTTGAGCCCTTCCCGACCCCCTCACATGTCCCCGCACCCTTCTCCGAGCGACGGTTAGGTGTTGACGCATAGATACCCAGTCTTATTGATGATAGACACACAGAAGTGGCAGCATCAATGAGGAGAGAGAGAGGGGATTTATTGAGGAGAGAGAGAGAGGGGATTTATTGAGGAGAGAGAGAGAGAGGGGATTTATTGAGGAGAGAGAGAGAGAGAGGGGATTTATTGAGGAGAGAGAGAGAGGGGATTTATTGAGGAGAGAGAGAGGGGATTTATTGAGGAGAGAGAGAGAGAGGGGATTTATTGAGGAGAGAGAGAGAGAGGGGATTTATTGAGAAGAGAGAGGGGGGATTTATTGAGAAGAGAGAGAGGGGATTTATTGAGAAGAGAGAGAGGGGATTTATTGAGAAGAGAGAGAGGGGATTTATTGAGAAGAGAGAGAGGGGATTTATTGAGAAGAGAGAGAGAGGGGATTTATTGAGAAGAGAGAGAGAGGGGATTTATTGAGGAGAGAGAAAGGGGATTTATTGAGGAGAGAGAGAGAGGGGATTTATTGAGGAGAGAGAGAGGGGATTTATTGAGGAGAGAGAGAGGGGATTTATTGAGGAGAGAGAGAGGGGATTTATTGAGGAGAGAGAGAGGGGATTTATTGAGGAGAGAGAGAGAGGGGATTTATTGAGGAGAGAGAGAGGGGATTTATTGAGTAGAGAGAGAGGGGATTTATTGAGAAGAGAGGATTTATTGAGGAGAGAGGATTTATTGAGGAGAGAGAGAGGGGGGATTTATTGAGTAGAGAGAGGGGATTTATTGAGGAGAGAGAGAGGGTATTTATTGAGGAGAGAGAGAGGGGATTTATTGAGGAGAGAGAGAGAGAGAGGGGATTTATTGAGGAGAGAGAGAGAGAGGGGATTTATTGAGGAGAGAGAGAGAGAGGGGATTTATTGAGGAGAGAGAGAGAGGGGATTTATTGAGGAGAGAGAGAGGGGATTTATTGAGGAGAGAGAGAGGGGGATGGGAGAGAGAGGGGATTTATTGAGGAGAGAGAGAGAGGGGATTTATTGAGGAGAGAGAGAGAGAGAGGGGATTTATTGAGGAGAGAGAGAGGGGATTTATTGAGGAGAGAGAGAGAGAGGGGATTTATTGAGGAGAGAGAGAGGGGATTTATTGAGGATTTATTTGTTTCTGTATACAGGCTGTCTGTGTATCCCAATGCCCGGAAATCCTTGAATAAACCTTCTGTGTTGGGATGAGATAAAGGATTATAACATTTTCTAAAGCAGTCACAAGTAGGCCTATTGTCCCATGCAGAAATCCTAATCCCGGGACACGCCGATGCATGCTCACAGCCTAAATGTCTGTTTGGGGACCTGTTTTCCCCAATTAGACTTATAACATGGCCTAAATGTCTGTGTTTGGGGACCTGTTTTCCCCAATTAGACTTATAACATGGCCTAAATGTCTGTGTTTGGGGACCTGTTTTCCCCAATTAGACAGCCTAGATGTCTGTTTGGGTACCTGTTTTCCCCAATTAGACAGCCTAGATGTCTGTTTGGGTACCTGTTTTCCCCAATTAGACCTATTACATGGTGAACCAGCCAGTGTAAAATAAATAAAAACTCTCTATATATATGTATGTATAAAATAGATAGATATAAGAGAATTTTTAAGACATTTAAATTCACATGCGATAAATATTTAACTTATGTGCGGAGAGAGAAATGTTTTAAAATTCTCTAGTCCGTCAGATTGGATGACTCTCTCAATGTCTATCTTTCCACCTTCCGACAAGCTCAACTCTTTCAACCGGAGTGTTAGGATTCCACCCCTTGACCTCGGATATTGTTATGACCTCTGTACATATGAGGTCAGAGAAACACTTCCCCTCGCTAACATATATATTTACATATGAATAAGCTTATAAGTAGTGGAATGATTGTAGTATTTATTGTAAGTAATATCAAAGCAGTAATGATATCCTTGCATCCACTTATAGGTTAGTCTTTCCTCTATCCATCCACGCTATCCACATCCTTCCACCTCTATCCGTTCTTCCGCTATCTCCACTTTTGTCAAGGTCTGTGTCTCACCTTCCACCTTGTTCAAAATGTTTCCCTAACTTCGCCTCCACTTTTCTCCACTTTCCCTCCACTCCTCCTCCACCTCCTTGCATCCACTTATAGGTTAGTCTTTCCTCTATCCATCCACGCTATCCACATCCTTCCACCTCTATCCGTTCTTCCGCTATCTCCACTTTTGTCAAGGTCTGTGTCTCACCTTCCACCTTGTTCAAAATGTTTCCCTAAATTCGCCTCCACTTTTCTCCACTTTCCCTCCACTCCTCCTCCACCTCCTTGCATCCACTTATAGATTAGTCTTTCCTCTATCAATCCACGCTATCCACATCCTTCCACCTCTATCCGTTCTTCCGCTATCTCTACTTTTGTCAAGGTCTGTGTCTCACCTTTCACCTTGTTCAAAATGTTTCCCTAACTTCGCCTCCACTTTTCTCCACTTTCCCTCCACTCCTCCTCCACCTCCTTGCATCCACTTATAGGTTAGTCTTTCCTCTATCAATCCACACTATCCACATCCTTCCACCTCTATCCGTTCTTCCGCTATCTCCACTTTTATCAAGGTCTATGTCTCATCTTCTTCCACCTTGTTCGAAAATTTCCCCTAAATTCACATTCTACCGGCAGGGCTCCACACCACCGCCAGTCTACCGGCTCCACCGAAGGACTACTACCAGGTCCTCGGGGTGCCAAAAAATGCCTCGGAGAAGGAGATCAAGAAGGCGTACTACCGACTGGCCAAGAAATATCACCCGGATGTCAACCGGGATGACCCAACCGCCCAGAGGAAGTTCACGGAGGTGTCTGAGGCCTATGAGGTATGGGAGACACGGCTTTTTTTTTTTTTTTCTATTTTTTTTTGTCCAGCTGTCATATACTGTCCACCTATCATATACTGTCCACCTGTCATATACTGTCCACCTGTCATATATTGTCCACCTGTCATATACTGTCCACCTGTCATATATTGTCCACATATCATATATCTCCTGGGGTCTGTTCCCTTCTCCTATAATTCCTTCCCCTCCTGTCTCTCTCCGGCACATGACCACAGATGTTGTGTCCCGTCTCCTGGGGTCTGTTTCCTTCTCCTATAATTCCTTCCCCTTCTGTCTGTCTGTCTGGATGGATAGAGGAAAGATGGGGCTATAAGTGGATGCAAGGAGGTGGAGGAGTAGTGGAGGGAAGGTGGAGAAAAGTGGAGGTGAAGTTAGGGGAAATTTTTTAACAAGGTGGAAGGAGGTGGGAGCCATAGACCTTGATAAAAATGTGGATAACTCAAGAACGGATAAGGATTGGAGGATGCGGATAGTGTGGATAGGATGAGGAAAGACTGACCTACAAGTGGATGTAAGGAGGTGGATGAACAAAGAGCGGAAACTGTCGTAAAGTGGAAGCGAAATCCCCACAAAATTTTCCACCGCGCGAAAAAAAACGAGATCACTCAGCCGAGCTTCCTCCCTCTAAAACCTCATCCGTTTCCAGGTTCTGGGTGACGAGGAGAAGAGGCGGATGTTCGACCAGACCGGCAGGACATCCAGCAGTCCACCATTCGGCAGCGGAAGCGGCGGTGGAGGTGGCAGCTGGCAGTATCAGACGACCTTTGACCCGGAAGAATTATTTAGGAAGATATTTGGAGACTTCAGAGGAGGAGGAGGAGGAGGAGGAAGAGGAGGAGGAGGGATGGAGGAAGACTTCGCGGAGAGTATCTTTGGCTTTGGAGCGGCCCAGGAGGTAAGTAGTAGTAGTAGTAATAGTAGTAATAGTAGTAGTAGTAGTAGCTATAATTAAAAAAATTAAGGGGTGAGATGCATATACCTTGATAAAAGTGGAGATAGCGGAAGAACGGATAGAGGTGGAAGGATGTGGATTGTGTGGATGGATAGAGGAGAGACCAACCTATAAGTGGATGCAAGGAGGTGGAGGAGGAGTGAAGGGAAGGTGGAGAAAAGTGGAGGTGAAGTTAGGGGACATTTTGAACAAGGTGGAAGATGAGATTCATATACCCTGATAAAAGTGGAGATAGCGGAAGAACGGATAGAGGTGGAAGGATGTGGATAGCGTGGATGGATAGAGGAAAGATCAACCTATAAGTGGATGTAAGGAGGTGGAGGAGGAGTGAAGGGAAGGTGGAGAAAAGTGGAGGTGAAGTTAGGGGAACAATTTTGAACAAGGTGGAAGAAGTTGAGGGCATATACCTTGATAAAAGTGGAGATAGCGGAAGAACTGATAGAGGTGGAAGGATGTGGATAGTGTGGATGGATAGAGAAAAGACAAACCTATAAGTGGATGCAAGGAGGTGGAGGAGGAGTGAAGGGAAGGTGGAGAAAAGTGGAGGTGAAGTTAGGGGACATTTTGAACAAGGTGGAAGATGAGATTCATATACCCTGATAAAAGTGGAGATAGCGGAAGAACGGATAGAGGTGGAAGGATGTGGATTGCGTGGATGGATAGAGGAAAGACCAACCTATAAGTGGATGCAAGGAGGTGGAGGAGGAGTGGAGGGAAAGTGGAGAAAAATGGAGATAAAACTGTAGACCTGAGTGTTGAATTTCAGACCTGTCATAACACTCCCTTCCTTCTCTTCCCCCCCGCCCTCTCTCTCTCTCTAAGGTCACACTGCGGCTGACCTTCACACAGGCAGCTCGGGGGGTCAACAAGGACGTGACCCTGAACACGGTCGATACGTGTCCAAAGTGCCAAGGTTCCCGCTGCGAGCTCGGCACCAAGGCAGCTCCGTGCAGGCACTGTTCTGGGACTGGTATGGAGACTATCAGCACAGGTGAGTGGAAATGTCGGTGGAAAACGGTTGATTGCGGGTGAACGGTTGAGGATAGGTGGATGGGGATGGTGTGGGTGGAGAGAGGGAAGATGGGGCTACAAGTGGACGGAAGGAGAGATAGGAACGATGAAGGGAAAGTGGAGAAAAGTGGAGTTAAACTTTCTGATTAGGTTGATGATTAGTACAAGTGAGTGGAAATGTCTGTGGAAAATGGTTGATTGCAGGTGAACGGTTGAGGATAGGTGGATGGGGATGGTGTGGGTGGAGAGAGGGAAGATGGGGCTACAAGTGGACGGAAGGAGAGATAGGAACGATGAAGGGAAAGTGGAGAAAAGTGGAGTTAAACTTTCTGATTAGGTCGATGATTAGTACAAGTGAGTGGAAATGTCGGTGGAAAACGGTTGACTGCGGGTGAACGGTTGAGAGTAGGTGGATGTGGATGGTGTGGGTGGAGAGAGGGAAGATGGGGCTACAAGTGGATGGAAGGAGAGATAGGAGCGATGAAGGGAAAGTGGAGAAAAGTGGGTGCATAATTTTAAGTGGTCAGAAAAAGATGACGGATGTGAGAGAGATACCTTTATAAAAATGGTAATATCTCAAAAACGGATAACGATAGGAAGATGTGGATAGTGTAGAAAGAAAGAGGAAAGATGGGGGTATGTGTGGATAGAAGGAGGTGGTGGAGGAATGGAGGAAAGGTAGAAAAAAAGTGGAGTTAATGTGGAGGTAAAAATTTTCGGTGGTCAGAAAAAGTTTAGACGATATACACATACCTTGATATAAATGGTAATATCTCAAAAACGGATAACGATAGGAAGATGTGGATAGCGTAGAAAGAAAGAGGAAAGATGGGGGTATGTGTGGATAGAAGGAGGTGGAGGAGGAATGGAGGAAAGGTGGAAAAAAATGGAGTTAAATTGGAGGTAAAAATTTTAGGTGGTCAGAAAAAAGCTTAGACAAGAGACACAAACCTTGACAAAAACACAAATATCTCAAAAACGGATGACGATAGGAAGATGCGGATAGCGTAGAAAGAAAGACGAAAGACTAACCTACAAGTCCACACAAGGCGGGGGTCGACAACGTGGAGGAAAGCGGAGAAAAACGGAGCTAAAACACGGCAATTTTCAGGTCCGTTCGTGATGAGGCAGACTTGTCGATACTGCCATGGGACCAGAATGCACATCAAGTTCCCCTGCACGGAATGTGAAGGGAAGGGGCAGAGTGTCCAGCGGAAGACCGTCACTGTGCCTGTCCCTGCCGGTGAGTGTGTGCGCGTGTGTGTGTGTGTGTGTGTGTGTGTGCGTTTTATATTTCCATGTATGTATAATTGTTGTATATCTCAGCTTCTTATGTGCGTTTTGAAATATGTAAGCTTGTGTGTGTGTGTGTGTGTGTGTGTGTTTGTGAGTATGTGCGTCTTTTGGCCTCATGTGCGTGTGTGTGTGTGTGTGTTTCTCTCTGTGTGTGTAAATTTGTGTGTGTTTTTTTCCATGTGTATGTATATCTGAGCCTCTTATGTGCGTTTTGAAATATGTAAGTGTGTGTGTGTGTGTGTGTGTGTTTCTCTCTGTGTGTGTAAATTTGTGTGCGTTTTGAAATACATATATCTCAGCCTCCTATGTGCGTTTTGAAATATGTAAGCTTGTGTGTGTGTGTAAATTTGTGTGCGTTTTTTCAATATATATATCTCAGTCTCCTATGTGCGTTTTGAAATATGTTAGCATGTGTGTGTGTGTGTGTGTGTGTGTGTGTTTGTTTCTCTCTGTGTGTAAATTTGTGGCATTGGGGCATGAAGACCGATCAGTGTTTTCCTTGTGTGTGTGTGTGTGTGTGTGTGTGTGTGTGTGAGAGAGAGAGAGAGAGAGAGAGAGAACGGATCATTTTGAAGCCACAGTTGAGGGCGGCTTCCTTACGATCACCTGACATTTCTGAAAACACGCTTGTGATTCGCCGAGAGTCCGATAACACCATCACTGACATCCCCCCCCTTATCAGCGACCTCAGTGCCGTAAGGAGGGGTCACACTGCCCGATTTCGTCCAACCGTTGTGGCTACAGGCAACCCCCATAGCCACAACCAGGAGCAAGTTGTCGGTTGTCCGTAAACTGGTGTCATACCGCGCCAGCTCAGACAACCATCAACTCCGGCTCTTCCTGGTGTGCGTGACGGAAGGTCGGCTGCCTGTACCCATGTCCACAATGTAAACAAAGCACTTGCCCTGTATCAGCATGGCGTGGCCTGGTACACTAAGGGCTTGGTGCTGTCTGCCTGCCACTGGGGTGTGTTGGGTCTATAGGAAACGCTCAATAAATAACTTATAACACACTCTAGGAAATGGGAGAGGAACATCTGCCCTGTGTGTGTGTGTGTGTGTGTGTGTGTGTGTGTGTATTTACCTAGTTGTAATTTTACAGGCCTGGGCTTACGCTGGAATCTTTGTGGGAAGCTATATTTCTTTATGTCTCGTGTGTGTGTGTGTGTGTGTGTGTGTGTGTGTGTGTGTGTGTGTGTATTTACCTAGTTGTTTATGTGGCTGAGTCAAGCGCATCAACATGGCAGCTCGACATCAACAAGCTCCCCAGCCCAAGAATATTTTGCTTAAATGACACTCTTATAAGTAGGTCTGGGTGCGAGAGGGATTTAGGGGTCTTAGTGAGCTCTGACACTCTCATAAGTAGGTCTGGGTGCGAGAGGGATGTAGGGGTCTTAGTGAGCTCTGACACTCTCATAAGTAGGTCTGGGTGCGAGAGGGGTCTTAGTGAGCTCTGACACTCTCATAAGTAGGTCTGGGTGCGAGAGGGATTTAGGGGTCTTAGTGAGCTCTGACACTCTCATAAGTAGGTCTGGGTGCGAGAGGGATTTAGGGGTCTTAGTGAGCTCTGACACTCTCATAAGTAGGTCTGGGTGCGAGAGGGATTTAGGGGTCTTAGTGAGCTCTGATCTCCGTCCGAGGGCACAATGCATTCAAGCTAGAAATCGCGCTAATAGGGTACTGGGATTTATTTCAAGGAGCGTAAGCAACAGAAGCCCCAAAGTCTTCCTCAAACTATATTTAGCATTAGTTAGACCTCATCTTGACTATGCGGTACAGTCCTGGTCACCCTACTACAGAATGGATATCAGAGTGTTAGAATCGGTGCAGAGGAGGATGACTAAGATGATTCAGGGGTTGAGAAACTTGCCATACGAGGGAAGACTCAAACAGTTAAACTTGCATTCTCTATACAGGCGAAGGGTGCGTGGAGACATGACCGAGGCTTATAAATGGATGAAGGGCTTTAATAAGGGGGATAATTATAAGGTTTTGTTGGTAAGAGAACCGGGTAGGACACGAGGTAATGGGTTTAAACTGGATACATTCAGATTCAACAGGGACATAGGCAAAAATTGGTTTACGAACAGGGTGGTGGATGAGTGGAATAGGCTTAGCAGTCATGTGGTGAGTGGCGATACAATTGTCACATTCAAAACTAGACCCATAGGCCTACCACAAGCCAGCACCACCATTGACGCCCTTCCTCAACATTGCAAATTTTCACTTTTCAGCGCATTTTCTCAAAACGAATTTGTGTCTATTTTCCCCAAAAGTCGTAATTTGAGGTCAAAATAATTTAGATCAGAAAATAGTGCCAAGAATATATTTTATTACATAGATTTAAAGTTAACAAATTGTGAGCTTTGGCCGTGTGTGTGTGTGTGTGTGTGTGTGTGTGTGTGTAGATTTGTGTGCGTTTTTTAAATATGTAAGCTTGTGTGTGTGTGTGTGTGTGTGTGTGTGTGTAAATTTGTGTGCGTTTTTTAAATATGTAAGCTTGTGTGTGTGTGTGTGTGTGTGTGTGTGTGTGTGTGTGTAAATTTGTGTGCGTTTTTGAAATATGTAAGCTTGTGTGTGTGTGTGTGTGTGTGTGTAAATTTGTGTGCGTTTTTGAAATATGTAAGCTTGTGTGTGTGTGTGTGTGTGTGTGTGTGTGAGTTTGAAATATGTAAGCTTGTGTGTGTGTGTGTGTGTGTGTGTGTGTGTGTAAACTTGTGTGCGTTTTTGAAATATGTAAGCTTGTGTGTGTGTGTGTGTGTGTGTGTGTGTGTAAATTTGTGTGCGTTTTTGAAATATGTAAGCTTGTGTGTGTGTGTGTGTAAATTTGTGTGCGTTTTTGAAATATGTAAGCTTGTGTGTGTGTGTGTGTGTGAATTTGTGTGCGTTTTTGAAATATGTAAGCTTGTGTGTGTGTAAATTTGTGTGCTTTTTTGAAATATGTAAGCTTGTGTGTGTGTGTGTGTGTGTGTAAATTTGTGTGCGTTTTTGAAATATGTAAGCTTGTGTGTGTGTGTGTGTGTGTAAATTTGTGTGCATTTTTGAAATATGTAAGCTTGTGTGTGTGTGAATTTGTGTGCGTTTTTGAAATATGTAAGCTTGTGTGTGTGTGTGTGTAAATTTGTGTGCATTTTTGAAATATGTAAGCTTGTGTGTGTGTGTGTGTGTGTAAATTTGTGTGCGTTTTTGAAATATGTAAGCTTGTGTGTGTGTAAATTTGTGTGCGTTTTTGAAATATGTAAGCTTGTGTGTGTGTGTGTGTGTGTGTAAATTTGTGTGCGTTTTTGAAATATGTAAGCTTGTGTGTGTGTGTGTGTGTGTAAATTTGTGTGCGTTTTTGAAATATGTAAGCTTGTGTGTGTGTGTGTGTGTAAATTTGTGTGCGTTTTTGAAATATGTAAGCTTGTGTGTGTGTGTGTGTGTGTGTGTGTGTGTGTGTGTGTGTAAATTTGTGTGCGTTTTTGAAATATGTAAGCTTGTGTGTGTGTGTGTTTGTGTGTAAATTTGTGTGCGTTTTTGAAATATGTAAGTTTGTGTGTGTGTGTGTGTGTGTGTAAATTTGTGTGCGTTTTTGAAATATGTAAGCTTGTGTGTGTGTGTGTAAATTTGTGTGCGTTTTTTAAATATGTAAGCTTGTGTGTGTGTGTGTAAATTTGTGTGCGTTTTTGAAATATGTAAGCTTGTGTGTGTGTGTGTGTGTGTGTAAATTTGTGTGCGTTTTTGAAATATGTAAGCTTGTGTGTGTGTGTGTGTGTGTGTGTGTAAATTTGTGTGCGTTTTTGAAATATGTAAGCTTGTGTGTGTGTGTGTGTGTTTGTGTGTAAATTCATGTGTGTTTTCTTTCATATATATATATCTCAGCCTCTTATGTGCGTTTTGAAATATGTAAGTGTGTGTGTGTGTGTATGTGTGTCTTTTGCCCTCGTGTGTGTATTTCAACCCAAATCTCTCATGTGCGTTCTTAAGGATCTGTGTGTGTGTGTGTGTGTGTGTGTGTGTGTGTGTGTGTGTCCATCTCTCTCTCTCTCTCTCTCTCTCTCTCTCTCTCTCTCTCCTCTTCCCTTCCCATCCTATCCCTTCCCTTCCATTCCTATCCCTTCCCTTCCTATCCCATCCCTTCCCTACTACCACCACCACCACCACCACCACTACTACTACTACTACTACTACTACTACTACTACTACTACTACTATTCCAGGTGTGGAGGATGGTCAGGTTCTTAGACTATCCGTGGGCAGGAAAGAAGTTTTTGTCCGAGTGATCGTCGAAAAAAGTCGCAAGTTCACCCGCTCTGGGGCCGACATACTATCCACAGCGACTATCTCACTATCCCAAGCTGTCCTGGGGGGTGCCACGCGCGTCCCGGGGCTCTACGAGGACTATTTGACTATCGAGGCAAGTGGTAATAGTAATAGTAATAGTAGTATGTTCAAATATTTATCATAAGTGATTTTTTTTCTTGCGTATCCCATGAAAAGTTTTGACAGTTTGGCCGATAACTTGACAGACAGATGACTGATTGACAAACAGACACCACCACTAGAAAGCCAGGTAAATTCCACACTTACACACCTACTTACAAAACTTGTAACCCCATTTACAAGCTACTTACAAGCACTTATAATGAGCCCCTCCAAACACACATGGCAACCTTCCTCGCTCAAAAGTTTTCACAAATTGAGTGATTGAGCGAATTAGAGCGAGCCGATTCACAACCCGATAGCACCACTAGAAAGGCAGATAAATTCCACACTTACTCACTTACGTACGACACCCCCGACCTTACTCACAATCCACTTATGGGCACTTTCGTCAAATGTCGCCTTCCTCTTTTTCACACACCAAGACTGAATTTTATCTTGAAAAGTTTTTATAAATTGAGCGATTGAGCAAATTAGAGCGAGCCGATTCACAAACTGATTGCACCACTAGAAAGCCAGATAAATTCCACACTTACACACCTACTTACAACACCCCTGACCTTACTTACAATCCACTTATGAGCACTTACGTCAGATGTCACCTTCCTCTTTTTCACACCAAGACTGAATTTTATCTCGAAAAGTTTTTACAAATTGAGCGATTGAGCAAATTAGAGCAAGTCAATTCACAAACTGATTACACCACTAGAAAGCCAGATAAATTCCGCACTTACACACCTACTTACGACACCCCCGACCTTACTTACAATCCACTTATGGGCACTTTCGTCAGATGTCGCCTTCCTCTTTTTCACACCAAGACTGAATTTTATCTCGAAAAGTTTTTACAAATTGAGCGATTGAGCGAATTAGAGCGAGTCAATTCACAAACCGACACCACCACTAAAAAGCCAGATAAATTCCACACTTACACACCTACTTACGACACCCCCGACCTTACTTACAATCCACTTATGGGCACTTTCGTCAAATGTCGCCTTCCTCTTTTTCACACGACAAGACAGAATTTTATCTCAAAAAGTTTTTACAAATTGAGCGATTGAGCGAATTAGAGCGAGTCGATTCACAAACCGACACCGCCACTGAAAAGCCAGATAAATTCCACACTTACACACCTACTTACGACACCCCCGACCTTACTTACAATCCACTTATGAGCACTTACGTCAGATGTCACCTTCCTCTTTTTCACACCAAGACTGAATTTTATCTCGAAAAGTTTTTACAAATTGAGCGATTGAGCGAATTAGAGCGAGTCAATTCACAAACCGACACGACCACTAAAAAGCCAGATAAATTCCACACTTACACACCTACTTACGACACCCCCGACCTTACTTACAATCCACTGACAAGCCACTTTTCTTCCCGGCAGATTCCAGCGGGAACTTCCTCTGACACCAAAATCAAACTCCCTGGGAAGGGAATCAAGAGGCTAAATTCCTATGGTTATGGGGACCAGTACGTGACCCTCCAGGTAAGAGAGAGAGAGAGAGAGAGAGAGAGAGAGAGAGAGAGAGAGAGAGAGAGAGAGAGAGAAATGGGAACGTATGGAAATGCCCACAACTCCTAGGAAAGCCTTGGCAAATGTGTGTTTCCTTAGGTTCACGGTACAGAGGAAGGGTCACACTACCACCAGGGTCACAAAACTACCCCTGGAAATGCCCACAACTCCTAGGAAAGCCTTGGCAAATGTGTGTTTCCTTAGGTTCACGGTACAGAGGAAGGGTCACACTACCACCAGGGTCACAAAACTACCCCTGGAAATGCCCACACCTCCTAGGAAAGCCTTGGCAAATGTGTGTTTCTTTAGGTTCATGGTACAGAGGAAGGGTCACACTACCACCAGGGTCACAAAACTACCCCTGGAAATGCCCACAACTCTTAGGAAAGCCTTACCAAATGTGTGTTTCTTTAGGTTCATGGTACAGAGGAAGGGTCACACTACCACCAGGGTCACAAAACTACCCCTGGAAATGCCCACAACTCCTAGGAAAGCCTTGGCAAATGTGTGTTTCCTTAGGTTCACGGTACAAAGGAAGGGTCACACTACCACCAGGGTCACAAAACTACCCCTGGAAATGCCCACAACCCCTACGAAAGCCTTGGCAAATGTGTGTTTCCTTAGGTTCACGGTACAGAGGAAGGGTCACAAAACTACCCCTGGAAATGCCCACAACTCCTAGGAAAGCCTTGCCAAATATGCGTTTCTTAGGCCTCAGGAATGACATTTAAAAACATCCCATTGTTAAAACCTTGCTGGCAATGAGACCTACTTACCGATCGACTTACTAACAACCTTGCTACATATCTACCTGTCTATCTATCTATCTATCTACCCAACAACCTGCTCCTTACAGATAGCAGTACCCAAGGCCCTCACACCCCAGCAGAAGACCCTCCTGCTGGCCTTGGCGGAGCTGGAGACTGACACCCCTGGGACTGTCTCAGGGCTCACCTACACCAAGAGCGGTAAGCAGTAATAGTAGTAGTAGTAGTA
>NW_026111962.1:255000-275386 GCF_024679095.1 Eriocheir sinensis
TTTTTGTTTTTTTGTTAACTTTTGTCGTTTTCCTGCAATAGCCGTTTTTGTTAAGGCTTCAACACAGGCCTTCTGATCATGCAAAGATTTTCCTAGCGTCCATAACCTAAATCCCTCACTCCTCCTCCTCCTCCTCTTCTTCCTTTCTCTATACTCATCTCTCATCATTCCATCTCATGCATTTTGACCTCACTCCTCCTCCTCCTCCTGATAAGTACTACTACTACTACTACTACTACAACTACCACTACTACTACTACTACTACTACTACTACTACTACTACTACTACTACCACACTACTCTCTCTCTCTCTCTCTCTCTCTCTCTAAGGAGGAGGAGGAGGAGGAGGAGAGATGAGATTAGATGATGAAAAGATGAGGAAGGAAGGAAGGAAAGGAAGGGATGGGAAGGAAGGAAGGAAGGGAAGGAGGGAAGTCTTGGGAAGGAAGGGAAGGAGGAAGTCTTGGGAAGGAAGGAAGGAGGGAAGTCTTGGGAAGGGAAGGGAAGGGAGGGGAAGTCTTGGGAAGGGAAGGGAAGGGAAGGGAAGTCCTGGGAAGGGAAGAGAAGTCTTGGGAAGGGAAGGGAAGTCTAGGGAAGGGAGGGGAAGTCTTGGGAAGGGAAGGGAAGGGAAGTCTTGGGAAGGGAAGGGAAGGGAAGTCTAGGGAAGGGAGGGGAAGTCTTGGGAAGGGAAGGGAAGGGAAGGGAAGGGAAGGGAAGGGAGGGGAGGGGAAGTCTTGGGAAGGGAAGGGAAGGGAAGGAAAGGAAAGTCTAGGGAAGGGAAGGGAAGTCTTGGGAAGGGTTGGTAGTGGGACTGGTGGATAGGGGAAGGGTTGGTAATGGGACTGGTGGATAGGGGAAGGGTTGGTAATGGGACTGGTGGATAGGGGAAGGGTTGGTAATGGGACTGGTGGATAGGGGAAGGGTTGGTAGTGGGACTGGTGGATAGGGGAAGGGTTGGTACTGGGACTGGTGGATAGGGGAAGGGTTGGTAGTGGGACTGGTGGATAGGGGAAGGGTTGGTAGTGGGACTGGTGGATAGGGGAAGGGTTGGTAGTGGGACTGGTGGATAGGGGAAGGGTTGGTAATGGGACTGGTGGATAGGCGAAGGGTTGGTAATTTGACAGCTCGATAGGGTAGGGGTTGGTATGGACTGGTGGATAGGGAAGGGTTGGTAGTGGGACTGGTGGATAGGGGAAGGGTTGGTAGTGGGACTGGTGGATAGGGGAAGGGTTGGTAATGGGACTGGTGGATAGGGGAAGGATTGGTAATGGGACTGGTGGATAGGGGAAGGCTAGGTAATGGGACTGGTGGATAGTGGAAGGGTTGGTACTGGGACTGGTGGATAGGGGAAGGATTGGTAATGGGACTGGTGGATAGGGGAAGGGTTGGTAATGGGACTGGTGGATAGGGGAAGGTTTGGTAATGGGACTGGTGGATAGGGTAAGGGTTGGTAATGGGACTGGTGGATAGGGAAGGTTGGTAATGGGACTGGTGGATAGGGAAGGCTGGTAATGGACTGGTGGATAGGGAAGGGTTGGTAATGGGACTGGTGGATAGCGGAAGGGTTGGTAATGGGACTGGTGGTTAGGGGAAGGGTTGGTAATGGGACTGGTGGATAGGGAAGGATTGGTAATGGGACTGGTGGATAGGGAAGGCTGGTAATGGGACTGGTGGATAGGGAAGGGTTGGTAATGGGACTGGTGGATAGGGGAAGGATTGGTAATGGGACTGGTGGATAGGGAAGGGTTGGTAATGGGACTGGTGGATAGGGAAGGTTGGTAATGGGACTGGTGGATAGGGGAAGGGTTGGTAATGGACTGGTGGATAGGGAAGGTTGGTAATGGACTGGTGGATAGGGGAAGGCTGGTAATGGGACTGGTGGATAGGGGAAGGTTGGTAATGGGACTGGTGGATAGGGAAGGGCTGGTAATGGGACTGGTGGATAGGGAAGGTTGGTAATGGGACTGGTGGATAGGGGAAGGGTTGGTAATGGACTGGTGGATAGGGAAGGCTGGTAATGGGACTGGTGGATAGGGAAGGTTGGTAATGGGACTGGTGGATAGGGAAGGGTTGGTAATGGGACTGGTGGATAGGGGAAGGTTGGTAATGGGACTGGTGGATAGGGAAGGCTGGTAATGGGACTGGTGGATAGGGGAAGGATTGGTAATGGGACTGGTGGATAGGGAAGGATTGGTAATGGGACTGGTGGATAGGGGAAGGCTGGTAATGGGACTGGTGGATAGGGAAGGGTTGGTAATGGGACTGGTGGATAGGGGAAGGTTGGTAATGGGACTGGTGGATAGGGGAAGGGTTGGTAATGGGACTGGTGGATAGGGAAGGGTTGGTAATGGACTGGTGGATAGGGAAGGATTGGTAATGGGACCGGTGGATAGGGGAAGGTTGGTAATGGGACTGGTGGATAGGGGAAGGCTGGTAATGGGACCGGTGGATAGGGAAGGATTGGTAATGGACTGGTGGATAGGGAAGGGTTGGTAATGGGACTGGTGGATAGGGAAGGCTGGTAATGGGACTGGTGGATAGGGAAGGATTGGTAATGGGACCGGTGGATAGGGAAGGCTGGTAATGGGACTGGTGGATAGGGAAGGTTGGTAATGGGACTGGTGGATAGGGAAGGGTTGGTAATGGGACTGGTGGATAGGGAAGGATTGGTACGGGACTGGTGGATAGGGAAGGCTGGTAATGGGACTGGTGGATAGGGAAGGATTGGTAATGGGACTGGTGGATAGGGAAGGTTGGTAATGGGACTGGTGGATAGGGAAGGGTTGGTAATGGACTGGTGGATAGGGAAGGTTGGTAATGGGACTGGTGGATAGGGAAGGCTGGTAATGGGACTGGTGGATAGGGAAGGCTGGTAATGGACTGGTGGATAGGGAAGGGTTGGTAATGGGACTGGTGGATAGGGGAAGGCTGGTAATGGGACTGGTGGATAGGGAAGGATTGGTAATGGGACTGGTGGATAGGGGAAGGATTGGTAATGGACTGGTGGATAGGGAAGGCTGGTAATGGACTGGTGGATAGGGGAAGGCTGGTAATGGGACTGGTGGATAGGGAAGGCTGGTAATGGACTGGTGGATAGGGAAGGGCTGGTAATGGGACTGGTGGATAGGGAAGGGTTGGTAATGGGACTGGTGGATAGGGGAAGGCTGGTAATGGGACTGGTGGATAGGGAAGGGCTGGTATGGGACTGGTGGATAGGGAAGGGTTGGTAATGGGACTGGTGGATAGGGAAGGATTGGTAATGGGACTGGTGGATAGGGAAGGCTGGTAATGGGACTGGTGGATAGGGGAAGGCTGGTAATGGGACCGGTGGATAGGGAAGGATTGGTACGGGACTGGTGGATAGGGAAGGGCTGGTAATGGACTGGTGGATAGGGAAGGGTTGGTAATGGGACTGGTGGATAGGGAAGGCTGGTAATGGGACTGGTGGATAGGGGAAGGCTGGTAATGGGACTGGTGGATAGGGAAGGTTGGTATGGGACTGGTGGATAGGGGAAGGGTTGGTAATGGGACCGGTGGATAGGGAAGGGTTGGTAATGGGACTGGTGGATAGGGAAGGATTGGTAATGGGACTGGTGGATAGGAAGGGTTGGTAATGGGACTGGTGGATAGGGAAGGCTGGTAATGGACTGGTGGATAGGGAAGGCTGGTATGGGACTGGTGGATAGGGAAGGCTGGTAATGGACTGGTGGATAGGGAAGGCTGGTAATGGGACTGGTGGATAGGGAAGGCTGGTAATGGGACTGGTGGATAGGGAAGGATTGGTATGGGACTGGTGGATAGGGGAAGGTTGGTAATGGGACTGGTGGATAGGGAAGGTTGGTAATGGGACTGGTGGATAGGGAAGGCTGGTAATGGGACTGGTGGATAGGGAAGGGTTGGTAATGGGACTGGTGGATAGGGGAAGGCTGGTAATGGGACTGGTGGATAGGGAAGGTTGGTAATGGGACTGGTGGATAGGGAAGGATTGGTAATGGGACTGGTGGATAGGGAAGGCTGGTAATGGACTGGTGGATAGGGAAGGCTGGTAATGGGACTGGTGGATAGGGAAGGCTGGTATGGGACTGGTGGATAGGAAGGCTGGTAATGGGACCGGTGGATAGGGAAGGCTGGTAATGGGACTGGTGGATAGGGAAGGCTGGTAATGGACTGGTGGATAGGGGAAGGCTGGTAATGGGACTGGTGGATAGGGAAGGTTGGTAATGGGACTGGTGGATAGGGAAGGCTGGTAATGGGACTGGTGGATAGGGAAGGCTGGTAATGGGACTGGTGGATAGGGAAGGCTGGTAATGGACTGGTGGATAGGGAAGGGCTGGTAATGGGACTGGTGGATAGGGAAGGCTGGTAATGGGACTGGTGGATAGGGGAAGGCTGGTAATGGGACTGGTGGATAGGGAAGGTTGGTAATGGACTGGTGGATAGGGGAAGGATTGGTAATGGGACTGGTGGATAGGGAAGGTTGGTAATGGGACTGGTGGATAGGGAAGGGTTGGTAATGGGACTGGTGGATAGGGAAGGGTTGGTAATGGACTGGTGGATAGGGAAGGTTGGTAATGGGACTGGTGGATAGGGAAGGCTGGTAATGGGACTGGTGGATAGGGAAGGCTGGTAATGGGACTGGTGGATAGGGAAGGGTTGGTAATGGGACTGGTGGATAGGGGAAGGCTGGTAATGGGACTGGTGGATAGGGAAGGGTTGGTAATGGACTGGTGGATAGGGAAGGGTTGGTAATGGGACTGGTGGATAGGGAAGGATTGGTAATGGGACTGGTGGATAGGGAAGGGCTGGTAATGGACTGGTGGATAGGGAAGGGTTGGTAATGGACTGGTGGATAGGGAAGGTTGGTAATGGGACTGGTGGATAGGGAAGGGCTGGTAATGGGACCGGTGGATAGGGAAGGGTTGGTAATGGGACTGGTGGATAGGGGAAGGATTGGTAATGGGACTGGTGGATAGGGAAGGCTGGTAATGGGACTGGTGGATAGGGAAGGCTGGTAATGGACTGGTGGATAGGGAAGGTTGGTAATGGGACTGGTGGATAGGGAAGGGCTGGTAATGGGACTGGTGGATAGGGGAAGGCTGGTAATGGGACTGGTGGATAGGGAAGGCTGGTAATGGGACTGGTGGATAGGGAAGGGTTGGTAATGGGACTGGTGGATAGGGGAAGGATTGGTAATGGGACTGGTGGATAGGGAAGGTTGGTAATGGGACTGGTGGATAGGGAAGGATTGGTAATGGGACTGGTGGATAGGGGAAGGCTGGTAATGGGACTGGTGGATAGGGAAGGATTGGTAATGGGACTGGTGGATAGGGAAGGGTTGGTAATGGGACTGGTGGATAGGGAAGGTTGGTAATGGGACTGGTGGATAGGGAAGGGTTGGTAATGGGACTGGTGGATAGGGAAGGTTGGTAATGGGACTGGTGGATAGGGAAGGGCTGGTAATGGGACTGGTGGATAGGGAAGGATTGGTAATGGGACTGGTGGATAGGGAAGGATTGGTAATGGGACTGGTGGATAGGGAAGGTTGGTAATGGACTGGTGGATAGGGAAGGCTGGTAATGGGACTGGTGGATAGGGAAGGTTGGTAATGGGACTGGTGGATAGGGAAGGATTGGTAATGGGACTGGTGGATAGGGAAGGCTGGTAATGGGACTGGTGGATAGGGAAGGTTGGTATGGACTGGTGATAGTGGAAGGGCTGGTAATGGGACTGGTGGATAGGGAAGGCTGGTAATGGGACTGGTGGATAGGGGAAGGCTGGTAATGGACTGGTGGATAGGGGAAGGCTGGTAATGGGACCGGTGGATAGGGAAGGTTGGTAATGGGACTGGTGGATAGGGAAGGCTGGTAATGGACTGGTGGATAGGGAAGGATTGGTAATGGGACTGGTGGATAGGGAAGGTTGGTAATGGACTGGTGGATAGGGAAGGCTGGTAATGGGACTGGTGGATAGGGAAGGCTGGTAATGGGACCGGTGGATAGGGAAGGTTGGTAATGGACTGGTGGATAGGGAAGGGCTGGTAATGGGACTGGTGGATAGGGAAGGCTGGTAATGGGACTGGTGGATAGGGGAAGGCTGGTAATGGACTGGTGGATAGGGAAGGATTGGTAATGGGACTGGTGGATAGGGAAGGATTGGTAATGGGACTGGTGGATAGGGAAGGGCTGGTAATGGGACTGGTGGATAGGGAAGGATTGGTAATGGGACTGGTGGATAGGGAGGCTGGTAATGGGACTGGTGGATAGGGAAGGATTGGTAATGGACTGGTGGATAGGGGAAGGGTTGGTAATGGACTGGTGGATAGGGAAGGATTGGTAATGGGACTGGTGGATAGGGAAGGCTGGTAATGGGACTGGTGGATAGGGAAGGATTGGTAATGGGACTGGTGGATAGGGGAAGGGGGTAATGGGACTGGTGGATAGGGAAGGATTGGTAATGGGACTGGTGGATAGGGAAGGCTGGTAATGGGACTGGTGGATAGGGAAGGCTGGTAATGGACTGGTGGATAGGGAAGGCTGGTAATGGGACTGGTGGATAGGAAGGGTTGGTAATGGGACTGGTGGATAGGGAAGGCTGGTAATGGACTGGTGGATAGGGAAGGCTGGTAATGGGACTGGTGGATAGGGAAGGTTGGTACGGGACTGGTGGATAGGGAAGGTTGGTAATGGGACTGGTGGATAGGGAAGGCTGGTAATGGGACTGGTGGATAGGGAAGGATTGGTAATGGGACTGGTGGATAGGGAAGGATTGGTAATGGGACCGGTGGATAGGGTTGGTACGGGACTGGTGGATAGGGAAGGCTGGTAATGGGACTGGTGGATAGGGAAGGGTTGGTAATGGGACCGGTGGATAGGGAAGGTTGGTAATGGGACTGGTGATAGGGAAGGCTGGTAATGGGACTGGTGGATAGGGAAGGGTTGGTAATGGGACTGGTGGATAGGGGAAGGCTGGTAATGGGACTGGTGGATAGGGAAGGGTTGGTAATGGGACTGGTGGATAGGGAAGGGTTGGTAATGGACTGGTGGATAGGGAAGGGTTGGTAATGGACTGGTGGATAGGGAAGGCTGGTAATGGGACTGGTGGATAGGGAAGGGTTGGTAATGGGACTGGTGGATAGGGGAAGGCTGGTAATGGGACTGGTGGATAGGGAAGGCTGGTAATGGGACTGGTGGATAGGGAAGGTTGGTAATGGACCGGTGGATAGGGGAAGGCTGGTAATGGGACTGGTGGATAGGGAAGGGGTAATGGGACTGGTGGAAGGCTGGTAATGGGACTGGTGGATAGGGAAGGCTGGTAATGGACTGGTGGATAGGGAAGGATTGGTAATGGGACTGGTGGATAGGGAAGGCTGGTAATGGACTGGTGGATAGGGAAGGATTGGTAATGGGACTGGTGGATAGGGAAGGCTGGTAATGGGACTGGTGGATAGGGAAGGATTGGTAATGGGACTGGTGGATAGGGAAGGCTGGTACGGGACTGGTGGATAGGGAAGGCTGGTAATGGGACTGGTGGATAGGGAAGGATTGGTAATGGGACTGGTGGATAGGGAAGGATTGGTACGGGACTGGTGGATAGGGAAGGCTGAATGGGACTGGTGGATAGGGAAGGGCTGGTAATGGGACTGGTGGATAGGGGAAGGCTGGTAATGGGACTGGTGGATAGGGAAGGATTGGTAATGGGACTGGTGGATAGGGAAGGCTGGTAATGGGACTGGTGGATAGGGAAGGATTGGTAATGGGACTGGTGGATAGGGAAGGTTGGTAATGGACTGGTGGATAGGGAAGGCTGGTAATGGGACTGGTGGATAGGGAAGGATTGGTAATGGGACTGGTGGATAGGGAAGGCTGGTAATGGGACTGGTGGATAGGGAAGGCTGGTAATGGACTGGTGGATAGGGAAGGCTGGTAATGGGACTGGTGGATAGGGAAGGCTGGTAATGGACTGGTGGATAGGGAAGGGCTGGTAATGGGACTGGTGGATAGGGAAGGCTGGTAATGGGACTGGTGGATAGGAAGGGCTGGTAATGGGACTGGTGGATAGGGAAGGTTGGTAATGGGACTGGTGGATAGGGAAGGCTGGTAATGGGACTGGTGGATAGGGAAGGGTTGGTAATGGGACCGGTGGATAGGGAAGGCTGGTAATGGGACTGGTGGATAGGGAAGGATTGGTAATGGGACTGGTGGATAGGGAAGGGTTGGTAATGGGACTGGTGGATAGGGAAGGCTGGTAATGGGACTGGTGGATAGGGAAGGTTGGTAATGGGACTGGTGGATAGGGAAGGTTGGTAATGGACTGGTGGATAGGGAAGGCTGGTAATGGGACTGGTGGATAGGGAAGGCTGGTAATGGACTGGTGGATAGGGAAGGTTGGTAATGGGACTGGTGGATAGGGGAAGGCTGGTAATGGGACTGGTGGATAGGGGAAGGGCTGGTAATGGGACTGGTGGATAGGGAAGGATTGGTAATGGGACTGGTGGATAGGGAAGGTTGGTACGGGACTGGTGGATAGGGAAGGGCTGGTAATGGGACTGGTGGATAGGGAAGGATTGGTAATGGGACTGGTGGATAGGGAAGGATTGGTAATGGACTGGTGGATAGGGAAGGGTAATGGACTGGTGGATAGGGAAGGCTGGTAATGGGACTGGTGGATAGGGAAGGATTGGTAATGGGACTGGTGGATAGGGAAGGATTGGTAATGGGACTGGTGGATAGGGGAAGGGTTGGTAATGGACTGGTGGATAGGGAAGGCTGGTAATGGGACTGGTGGATAGGGAAGGGCTGGTAATGGGACTGGTGGATAGGGAAGGATTGGTAATGGGACTGGTGGATAGGGAAGGCTGGTAATGGGACTGGTGGATAGGGAAGGGCTGGTAATGGGACTGGTGGATAGGGAAGGGTTGGTAATGGGACTGGTGGATAGGGAAGGCTGGTAATGGGACTGGTGGATAGGGAAGGATTGGTAATGGGACTGGTGGATAGGGAAGGCTGGTAATGGGACTGGTGGATAGGGAAGGATTGGTAATGGGACTGGTGGATAGGGGAAGGCTGGTAATGGGACTGGTGGATAGGGAAGGCTGGTAATGGGACTGGTGGATAGGGAAGGGTTGGTAATGGGACTGGTGGATAGGGAAGGGTTGGTAATGGACTGGTGGATAGGGAAGGATTGGTAATGGGACTGGTGGATAGGGAAGGCTGGTACGGGACTGGTGGATAGGGAAGGCTGGTAATGGGACTGGTGGATAGGGAAGGATTGGTAATGGGACTGGTGGATAGGGAAGGCTGGTAATGGGACTGGTGGATAGGGAAGGCTGGTAATGGACTGGTGGATAGGGGAAGGATTGGTAATGGGACTGGTGGATAGGGAAGGCTGGTAATGGACTGGTGGATAGGGAAGGATTGGTAATGGGACTGGTGGATAGGGAAGGATTGGTAATGGACTGGTGGATAGGGAAGGATTGGTAATGGGACTGGTGGATAGGGAAGGGTTGGTAATGGGACTGGTGGATAGGGAAGGATTGGTAATGGGACTGTGGATAGGGAAGGGCTGGTAATGGACTGGTGGATAGGGAAGGATTGGTAATGACTGGTGGATAGGGAAGGCTGGTAATGGGACTGGTGGATAGGGAAGGATTGGTACGGGACTGGTGGATAGGGAAGGCTGGTAATGGGACCGGTGGATAGGGAAGGCTGGTAATGGACTGGTGGATAGGGAAGGATTGGTAATGGGACTGGTGGATAGGGAAGGCTGGTAATGGGACTGGTGGATAGGGAAGGGTTGGTAATGGGACTGGTGGATAGGGGAAGGCTGGTAATGGGACTGGTGGATAGGGAAGGTTGGTAATGGACTGGTGGATAGGGGAAGGATTGGTAATGGGACTGGTGGATAGGAAGGGCTGGTAATGGGACTGGTGGATAGGGAAGGCTGGTAATGGGACTGGTGGATAGGGAAGGGCTGGTAATGGGACTGGTGGATAGGGAAGGTTGGTAATGGACTGGTGGATAGGAAGGTTGGTAATGGGACTGGTGGATAGGGAAGGCTGGTAATGGACTGGTGGATAGGGAAGGATTGGTAATGGGACTGGTGGATAGGGAAGGTTGGTAATGGACTGGTGGATAGGGGAAGGCTGGTAATGGGACTGGTGGATAGGGAAGGCTGGTAATGGGACTGGTGGATAGGGAAGGTTGGTAATGGGACTGGTGGATAGGGGAAGGTTGGTAATGGGACTGGTGGATAGGGGAAGGTAATGGGACTGGTGGATAGGGAATGGGACTGGTGGATAGGGAAGGGCTGGTAATGGGACTGGTGGATAGGGAAGGGCTGGTAATGGGACTGGTGGATAGGGAAGGATTGGTACGGGACTGGTGGATAGGGGAAGGCTGGTAATGGGACTGGTGGATAGGGAAGGCTGGTAATGGGACTGGTGGATAGGGAAGGATTGGTAATGGGACCGGTGGATAGGGAAGGCTGGTAATGGGACTGGTGGATAGGGAAGGCTGGTAATGGGACTGGTGGATAGGGGAAGGCTGGTAATGGGACTGGTGGATAGGGGAAGGCTGGTAATGGGACTGGTGGATAGGGAAGGTTGGTAATGGACTGGTGGATAGGGAAGGCTGGTAATGGGACTGGTGGATAGGGAAGGATTGGTAATGGGACTGGTGGATAGGGAAGGCTGGTAATGGGACTGGTGGATAGGGAAGGATTGGTAATGGGACTGGTGGATAGGGGAAGGATTGGTAATGGGACTGGTGGATAGGGAAGGATGGTAATGGACTGGTGGATAGGGAAGGCTGGTAATGGGACTGGTGGATAGGGAAGGCTGGTAATGGACTGGTGGATAGGGAAGGGTTGGTAATGGACTGGTGGATAGGGAAGGATTGGTAATGGGACTGGTGGATAGGGAAGGATTGGTAATGGGACTGGTGGATAGGGAAGGTTGGTAATGGGACCGGTGGATAGGGAAGGCTGGTAATGGGACTGGTGGATAGGGAAGGGCTGGTAATGGACTGGTGGATAGGGAAGGCTGGTAATGGACTGGTGGATAGGGAAGGCTGGTATGGGACTGGTGGATAGGGAAGGGCTGGTAATGGGACTGGTGGATAGGGAAGGATTGGTAATGGGACTGGTGGATAGGGAAGGCTGGTGGGACTGGTGGATAGGGAAGGATTGGTAATGGGACTGGTGGATAGGGGAAGGATTGGTAATGGACTGGTGGATAGGGAAGGATTGGTAATGGACTGGTGGATAGGGAAGGCTGGTAATGGGACTGGTGGATAGGGAAGGATTGGTAATGGGACCGGTGGATAGGGAAGGCTGGTAATGGGACTGGTGGATAGGGAAGGATTGGTAATGGGACTGGTGGATAGGGAAGGGTTGGTAATGGGACTGGTGGATAGGGGAAGGATTGGTAATGGACTGGTGGATAGGGAAGGCTGTAATGGGACTGGTGGATAGGGAAGGATTGGTAATGGACTGGTGGATAGGGAAGGCTGGTAATGGGACTGGTGGATAGGGAAGGATTGGTATGGGACTGGTGGATAGGGAAGGATTGGTAATGGGACTGGTGGATAGGGAAGGGTTGGTAATGGGACTGGTGGATAGGGAAGGCTGGTAATGGACTGGTGGATAGGGAAGGATTAATGGGACTGGTGGATAGGGAAGGGCTGGTAATGGGACTGGTGGATAGGGAAGGCTGGTAATGGGACTGGTGGATAGGGGAAGGTTGGTAATGGACTGGTGGATAGGGAAGGCTGGTAATGGGACTGGTGGATAGGGAAGGATTGGTACGGGACTGGTGGATAGGGAAGGGTTGGTAATGGGACTGGTGGATAGGGGAAGGCTGGTAATGGACTGGTGGATAGGGAAGGGCTGGTAATGGGACTGGTGGATAGGGAAGGATTGGTAATGGACTGGTGGATAGGGAAGGCTGGTAATGGGACTGGTGGATAGGGAAGGCTGGTAATGGGACTGGTGGATAGGGAAGGATTGGTAATGGGACTGGTGGATAGGGAAGGATTGGTAATGGGACTGGTGGATAGGGAAGGCTGGTAATGGGACTGGTGGATAGGGGAAGGTTGGTATGGACTGGTGGATAGGGAAGGCTGGTAATGGGACTGGTGGATAGGGAAGGATTGGTAATGGGACTGGTGGATAGGGAAGGCTGGTAATGGGACTGGTGGATAGGGAAGGGCTGGTAATGGGACTGGTGGATAGGGAAGGGCTGGTAATGGACTGGTGGATAGGGAAGGATTGGTAATGGACTGGTGGATAGGGGAGGGATTGGTAATGGGACTGGTGGATAGGGGAAGGCTTGGTAATGGGACTGGTGGATAGGGGAAGGATTGGTAATGGGACTGCTGGATAGGGAAGGCTGGTAATGGGACTGGTGGATAGGGGAAGGGACTGGTGGATAGGGAAGGTTGGTAATGGGACTGGTGGATAGGGAAGGCTGGTAATGGGACTGGTGGATAGGGGAAGGCTGGTAATGGGACTGGTGGATAGGGAAGGATTGGTAATGGGACTGGTGGATAGGGAAGGTAATGGGACTGGTGGATAGGGAAGGCTGGTAATGGGACTGGTGGATAGGGAAGGATTGGTAATGGGACTGGTGGATAGGGAAGGCTGGTAATGGACTGGATAGGGAAGGGCTGGTAATGGGACTGGTGGATAGGGAAGGGCTGGTAATGGGACTGGTGGATAGGGGATGGTTTGGTAATGGGACTGGTGGATAGGGGAAGGATTGGTAATGGGACTGGTGGATAGGGAAGGGCTGGTAATGGGACTGGTGGATAGGGAAGGATTGGTAATGGACTGGTGGATAGGAAGGGCTGGTAATGGGACTGGTGGATAGGGGAAGGTTGGTAATGGGACTGGTGGATAGGGAAGGCTGGTAATGGGACTGGTGGATAGGGAAGGATTGGTAATGGGACTGGTGGATAGGGAAGGGCTGGTAATGGGACTGGTGGATAGGGAAGGCTGGTAATGGACTGGTGGATAGGGAAGGATTGGTAATGGGACTGGATAGGGAAGGCTGGTAATGGGACCGGTGGATAGGGAAGGCTGGTAATGGGACTGGTGGATAGGGAAGGTTGGTAATGGACTGGTGGATAGGGAAGGTACGGGACTGGTGGATAGGGAAGGGTTGGTAATGGGACTGGTGGATAGGGAAGGTTGGTAATGGGACTGGTGGATAGGGAAGGCTGGTAATGGGACTGGTGGATAGGGAAGGCTGGTAATGGGACTGGTGGATAGGGAAGGTTGGTAATGGGACTGGTGGATAGGGAAGGCTGGTAATGGGACTGGTGGATAGGGAAGGGTTGGTAATGGGACTGGTGGATAGGGAAGGGCTGGTAATGGGACTGGTGGATAGGGAAGGGCTGGTAATGGACTGGTGGATAGGGGAAGGCTGGTAATGGGACTGGTGGATAGGGAAGGCTGGTAATGGGACTGGTGGATAGGGAAGGCTGGTAATGGACTGGTGGATAGGGAAGGATTGGTAATGGGACTGGTGGATAGGGAAGGGTTGGTAATGGGACTGGTGGATAGGGAAGGGCTGGTAATGGGACTGGTGGATAGGGAAGGATTGGTACGGGACTGGTGGATAGGGAAGGATTGGTAATGGGACTGGTGGATAGGGAAGGATTGGTATGGGACTGGTGGATAGGGGAAGGCTGGTAATGGGACCGGTGGATAGGGAAGGGTTGGTAATGGGACTGGTGGATAGGGAAGGGTTGGTAATGGACTGGTGGATAGGGGAAGGGTTGGTAATGGGACTGGTGGATAGGGAAGGATTGGTAATGGGACTGGTGGATAGGGAAGGATTGGTAATGGGACTGGTGGATAGGGAAGGCTGGTAATGGGACTGGTGGATAGGGAAGGCTGGTAATGGGACTGGTGGATAGGGAAGGCTGGTAATGGGACTGGTGGATAGGGAAGGGTTGGTAATGGGACCGGTGGATAGGGGAAGGGTTGGTAATGGGACTGGTGGATAGGGAAGGTTGGTAATGGACCGGTGGATAGGGAAGGCTGGTAATGGGACTGGTGGATAGGGAAGGCTGGTAATGGGACTGGTGGATAGGGAAGGATTGGTAATGGACCGGTGGATAGGGAAGGCTGGTAATGGACTGGTGGATAGGGAAGGGCTGGTACGGGACTGGTGGATAGGGAAGGGTTGGTAATGGGACTGGTGGATAGGGGAAGGCTGGTAATGGGACTGGTGGATAGGGAAGGATTGGTAATGGGACTGGTGGATAGGGAAGGATTGGTAATGGACTGGTGGATAGGGAAGGCTGGTAATGGGACTGGTGGATAGGGGAAGGCTGGTATGGGACTGGTGGATAGGGAAGGGTTGGTAATGGGACTGGTGGATAGGGAAGGCTGGTAATGGGACTGGTGGATAGGGAAGGTTGGTAATGGGACCGGTGGATAGGGAAGGGTTGGTAATGGGACTGGTGGATAGGGAAGGCTGGTAATGGACTGGTGGATAGGGAAGGCTGGTAATGGGACTGGTGGATAGGGAGGCTGGTATGGGACTGGTGGATAGGGAAGGGCTGGTAATGGGACTGGTGGATAGGGAAGGATTGGTACGGGACTGGTGGATAGGGAAGGATTGGTAATGGGACTGGTGGATAGGGGAAGGCTGGTAATGGGACTGGTGGATAGGGAAGGCTGGTAATGGGACTGGTGGATAGGGAAGGGCTGGTAATGGGACTGGTGATAGGGAAGGATTGGTAATGGGACTGGTGGATAGGGAAGGATTGGTAATGGGACTGGTGGATAGGGAAGGGCTGGTAATGGACTGGTGGATAGGGAAGGCTGGTAATGGACTGGTGGATAGGATTGGTAATGGGACTGGTGGATAGGGAAGGTTGGTAATGGGACTGGTGGATAGGGAAGGGGTAATGGACTGGTGGATAGGGAAGGGTTGGTAATGGACTGGTGGATAGGAAGGATTGGTAATGGGACTGGTGGATAGGGAAGGCTGGTAATGGGACCGGTGGATAGGGAAGGTTGGTAATGGGACTGGTGGATAGGGAAGGCTGGTAATGGGACCGGTGGATAGGGAAGGCTGGTACGGGACTGGTGGATAGGGAAGGGGTAATGGGACTGGTGGATAGGGAAGGGCTGGTAATGGGACTGGTGGATAGGGAAGGGCTGGTAACGGGACTGTGGATAGGGAAGGGCTGGTAATGGGACTGGTGGATAGGGAAGGCTGGTAATGGACTGGTGGATAGGGAAGGCTGGTAATGGGACTGGTGGATAGGGAAGGCTGGTAATGGACTGGTGGATAGGGAAGGATTGGTAATGGACTGGTGGATAGGGAAGGGCTGGTAATGGGACTGGTGGATAGGGAAGGGTTGGTAATGGACTGGTGGATAGGAAGGGTTGGTAATGGGACTGGTGGATAGGGAAGGATTGGTAATGGGACTGGTGGATAGGGAAGGCTGGTAGGGACTGGTGGATAGGGAAGGATTGGTAATGGGACTGGTGGATAGGGGAAGGTTGGTAATGGACTGGTGGATAGGGAAGGATTGGTAATGGGACTGGTGGATAGGGAAGGGTTGGTAATGGACTGGTGGATAGGGAAGGATTGGTAATGGGACTGGTGGATAGGGAAGGCTGGTGGGACTGGTGGATAGGGGAAGGATTGGTAATGGACTGGTGGATAGGGAAGGGCTGGTAGGGACTGGTGGATAGGGAAGGATTGGTAATGGGACCGGTGGATAGGGAAGGCTGGTAATGGGACTGTGGATAGGGAAGGGTTGGTAATGGGACTGGTGGATAGGGAAGGCTGGTAATGGACTGGTGGATAGGGAAGGCTGGTAATGGGACTGGTGGATAGGGAAGGCTGGTAATGGGACTGGTGGATAGGGAAGGATTGGTAATGGGACTGGTGGATAGGGGAAGGATTGGTAATGGACTGGTGGATAGGGAATGGACTGGTGGATAGGGAAGGCTGGTAATGGGACTGGTGGATAGGGAAGGCTGGTAATGGGACTGGTGGATAGGGAAGGATTGGTAATGGGACTGGTGGATAGGGAAGGGCTGGTAATGGGACTGGTGGATAGGGAAGGCTGGTAATGGACCGGTGGATAGGGAAGGGTTGGTAATGGACCGGTGGATAGGGAAGGCTGGTAATGGACTGGTGGATAGGGAAGGGCTGGTAATGGACTGGTGGATAGGGAAGGGTTGGTAATGGGACTGGTGGATAGGGAAGGCTGGTAATGGGACTGGTGGATAGGGAAGGATTGGTAATGGGACTGGTGGATAGGGGAAGGCTGGTAATGGACTGGTGGATAGGGAAGGATTGGTAATGGACTGGTGGATAGGGAAGGGCTGGTAATTGGGACTGGTGGATAGGGAAGGGCTGGTAATGGGACTGGTGGATAGGGAAGGATTGGTAATGGGACTGGTGGATAGGGAAGGATTGGCAGGGACTGGTGGATAGGGAAGGGCTGGTAATGGGACTGGTGGATAGGGAAGGCTGGTAATGGGACCGGTGGATAGGGGAAGGTTGGTAATGGGACTGGTGGATAGGGAAGGATTGGTAATGGACCGGTGGATAGGGAAGGCTGGTAATGGGACCGGTGGATAGGGAAGGGCTGGTAGGGACTGGTGGATAGGGAAGGCTGGTAATGGGACTGGTGGATAGGGGAAGGCTGGTAATGGACCGGTGGATAGGAAGGATTGGTAATGGACCGGTGGATAGGGAAGGCTGGTAATGGGACTGGTGGATAGGGAAGGCTGGTAATGGGACCGGTGGATAGGGAAGGCTGGTACGGGACTGGTGGATAGGGGAAGGCTGGTAATGGGACCGGTGGATAGGGAAGGGTTGGTAATGGGACTGGTGGATAGGGAAGGCTGGTAATGGGACTGGTGGATAGGGAAGGCTGGTAATGGGACTGGTGGATAGGGAAGGTAATGGACCGGTGATAGGGAAGGGCTGGTAATGGGACTGGTGGATAGGGGAAGGGCTGGTAATGGGACTGGTGGATAGGGAAGGCTGGTAATGGACTGGTGGATAGGGAAGGCTGGTAATGGGACTGGTGGATAGGGAAGGTTGGTACGGGACTGGTGGATAGGGAAGGCAGGGACTGGTGGATAGGGAAGGATTGGTAATGGGACTGGTGGATAGGGAAGGCTGGTAATGGGACTGGTGGATAGGGAAGGATTGGTAATGGGACTGGTGGATAGGGAAGGCTGGTAATGGGACTGGTGGATAGGGGAAGGATTGGTAATGGGACTGGTGGATAGGGAAGGGCTGGTAGGGACTGGTGGATAGGGAAGGATTGGTAATGGACTGGTGGATAGGGAAGGGTTGGTAATGGACTGGTGGATAGGGAAGGATTGGTAATGGGACTGGTGGATAGGGGAAGGCTGGTAATGGGACTGGTGGATAGGGAAGGATTGGTAATGGACCGGTGGATAGGGAAGGGCTGGTAGGGACTGGTGGATAGGGGAAGGTTGGTAATGGGACTGGTGGATAGGGAAGGCTGGTAATGGGACTGGTGGATAGGGAAGGGCTGGTAGGGACTGGTGGATAGGGAAGGCTGGTACGGGACTGGTGGATAGGGAAGGTTGGTAATGGACTGGTGGATAGGGGAAGGGTTGGTAATGGGACTGGTGGATAGGGAAGGATTGGTAATGGACTGGTGGATAGGGAAGGATTGGTAATGGGACTGGTGGATAGGGAAGGCTGGTAATGGGACTGGTGGATAGGGAAGGCTGGTAATGGACTGGTGGATAGGGAAGGATTGGTAATGGGACTGGTGGATAGGGAAGGCTGGTAATGGGACTGGTGGATAGGGAAGGTTGGTAATGGACTGGTGGATAGGGAAGGGCTGGTAATGGGACTGGTGGATAGGGAAGGCTGGTAATGGACCGGTGGATAGGGAAGGGCTGGTAATGGGACTGTGGATAGGGGGCTGGTAGTGGGACTGGTGGATAGGGGAAGGCTGGTAGGGACTGGTGGATAGGGAAGGTTGGTAATGGACTGGTGGATAGGGAAGGCTGGTAATGGGACTGGTGGATAGGGAAGGTTGGTAATGGGACTGGTGGATAGGGAAGGCTGGTAATGGACTGGTGGATAGGGGAAGGCTGGTAGGGACTGGTGGATAGGGAAGGGCTGGTAATGGGACTGGTGGATAGGGAAGGCTGGTACGGACTGGTGGATAGGGAAGGGCTGGTAATGGGACTGGTGGATAGGGAAGGTTGTAGGGACTGGTGGATAGGGGAAGGCTGGTAATGGGACTGGTGGATAGGGAAGGGTTGGTAATGGGACTGGTGGATAGGGAAGGCTGGTAATGGGACTGGTGGATAGGGAAGGGGTAATGGGACTGGTGGATAGGGGAAGGGTTGGTAGTGGGACTGGTGGATAGGGGAAGGATTGGTAATGGGACTGGTGGGTGACGCAGTAGTAGTAGTAGTAGTAGTAGTAGTAGTAGTAGTAGTAGTTACAGTATTAATAATATCTATAATTTATCTATGCAATATAACCAATAATTATGTGATATATCTTGTGTGTGTGTGTGTGTGTGAGAGAGAGAGAGAGAGAGAGAGAGAGAGAGAGAGAGAGAGAGAGAGAGAGAGAGAGAGAGAGAGAGAGAGAGACTCGAGCAAAGTCAAATTCATTAAACAAACCAACAAGATAAATTACTTAAACGCCTCCTCCTCTTCCTCCTCCTCCTCCTCCTCCTCCTCCTCCACTTTCCGTCGCCATCCCAGAGGAGGAGGAGGAGGAGGCGGAGGAGGAAGGTCAAGGTCATCTGTATAGGATCTTCGCGTGACGTCATTGGGGCAGGAAGAGCGATCAGTGTTTTCCTTGTGTGTGTGTGTGTGAGAGAGAGAGAGAGAGAGAGAGAGAGAGAGAGAGAGAGAGATTTATATAGATTTACAGAAAATCAGACCAATATTAGACCCATGGTCCAGACTTGGTGGTCTGTCTTAAACCTAAGTGATTTTACATTAATCAGAAGACTCCAAAACGTTGCTTTTCACTCTAGTTAATATTAAGTTGAAGGAAGTGACGGTCGAGCTTATTTTGAAGGAGTCAATCGTGTTACACTGACCACTGACGGTGGAAGCTTATTCCATTCTCGCACTACAACGTGGGTGAAGAAAAATTTGGTGCAGTCTGAATTTACTTGTCTACATCTGCGTTTTACGCCATTGTTCCTCGTGCGCAAAGTGTCATCGATCCTAAACAATGTTGATCTGTCTACATTCGTGAAACCATTAAGTATTTTAAAACATTCGATCAGTTTTCCTCGGAGGCGACGTTTCTCAAGAGAGAACATGTTAGAAAGCCTTTCTTCGTAGGATTTGTTGCGCAAGGAAGGGATCATTTTCGTTGCCCGACGCTGAACACCTTCTAATTTAGCAATATCCTTTGCATGGTGGGGGGACCAAAACTGTACCGCATATTCCAAGTGGGGTCTGACTAAACTGTTGTAGAGCGGGAGTATTACATCTTTATTCTTAAATAAAAAGTTTCTTTTAATGAAGCCCAACATTCTGTTCGCTTTATTTGCTGCATCGATGCATTGCTGTGAGAATTTGAGGTTTGACGCGATTTTGACCCCCAAGTCCTTGACGCATTGAACGCTTTTGAGTTTAACGCCGCGCATTTCGTAATCAAACTTCTTATTCCTCGTTCCAACTTGAAGGACCTGGCACTTGTCTACGTTAAAGGGCATCTCCCATCTATCAGACCAAGCTGAAATTTTGTGCAAATCCTCTTGGAGGCTTTGGCTGTCTTCGTCAGTGAAAACCGAGTTGCCAATCTTTGTGTCGTCTGCAAATTTACTAATGCGGTTATTGAGTCCAACATCCACGTCGTTGATGTAAATAATGAAGAGCACTGGGCCAAGAACCGAGCCCTGAGGGACGCCACTAGTGACAGGCGCCCACTCTGAGAGAGAGAGAGACTCGAGCAAAGTCAAATTCATTAAACAAACCAACAAGATAAATTATTTAACCGCCTCCTCCTCTTCCTCCTCCTCCTCCTCCTCCAATTTCCGTCGCCATCCCAGAGGAGGAGGAGGAGGAGGAGGAGGAAGGTCAAGGCCATCTGTATAGGGTCTTCGCGTGACGTCATTGGGGCAGGAAGACCGATCAGTGTTTTCCTTGTGTGTGTGTGTGTGTGTGTGTGTGTGTGTGTGTGAGAGAGAGAGAGAGAGAGAGAGAGAGAGAGAGAGAGAGAGAGAGAGAGAGAGAGAGAGAGACTCAAAGCCAACCCATTAAACAAACCAACAAGATAAATTATTTAACCGCCTCCTCCTCCTCCCTCCCTCCTCCTCCTCCCTGTCATCCCAGAGGAGGAGGAGGAGGAGGAGGAGAGGAGTGAAGGAAAGGAAGTCAGAGTCATCTGTA
>NW_026111963.1:0-60000 GCF_024679095.1 Eriocheir sinensis
AAATCAACACAACTAATCTAATTCCACTCTCCCTTATAAATCACTAGAGGTCTGACTGTAACAGGTAAGACACATAGACCGTTTACCTGTCTCATTAAGGTGTCCAGGAGCAGGTGTGTTTGTGTGTGTGTGTGTGTGTGTGTGTGTGTGTGTGTGTAATTGAGTGGTGTGCCCGGGGAATAAGTCTACGGTTCTGGGTTGTATGATTTCGTTAACTCTTTGCCTAATGCCTGAAGCGTAGGGGAAGGGAGAAAGGAAAGAAGGAGAACGAAGAGAGAAGAAGAGAGGAAAGGAGTAGCGGAAGGAGGTGAGGGAGAAAGGAAAGGAGAAGACGAACGAGAAGAGAAGAGGAAATAAAGAGAGGACGAGGACAAGGACAAGATAAAGAATAAGAATGAAAAAAAAGAGAAAAAACTGGAGGATTAGAGAAGAAGAAGAAGAAGAAGAAGAAGAAGAAGAAGAAGAAGAAGAAGAAGGAGGTGAGGGAGAAGGGAAAAGAGAAGACGAAAGAAGAGGAGAAATGGTGGAGGAGGGGGTTAAAAGAGGAAGGGGAAGGAAAGAGATGATGAGTAATAGGGAGGAGGAGGACGAGAATGAAGGAAGGAGAAGGGAAGGGTGGAGAGGGAAGGAGAATGAAGGAAAGGAGTTGGGGTATATATATGTAATTTTAAGTTTGTTACCTGCATTTTTCTTCTTTATTTTTTGTATATATTTTTTCTTCCCTTCCTCCTCCTCCTCCTCTTGTTACTCTTTACCCTCCTCCTCCTCCTCCTCCTCCTCTTGTTACTCTTTACCCTCCTCCTCCTCCTCCTCCCCTCTTTGCTTCCTTATTTTCTTCCCCTCCATCTTCTTCCTCCCCTTTCATCGTCTTTTTATCTCTCTTCTCATCTCTTTCCTATCCCTCCCAATTCTAATCTTCTTCTTCATCTTCTTCTTCTTCTTCTTCTTCTTCTTCTAATTCTTCTTCTTCTTCTTCCATTTCTCCTCTTTTCCTCCGCCTTCTTCCCTCCTTTCCTTCTCATTTTCTCCTTCGTCTCCTTCATTCCCTCTTTCCTCCTTTTTCCCTTTTTCTTGCATTTCTCCTCCATTTATCAACCTTCTTTCCTCCTTTCTTTCCCATTTTCTCCTTCGTCTCCTCCTTTCCCCTCTTCTTTTCCTCCTTTCTTTCCTCTCCTCTTGCATTTCCCTCTTTCTCCTTCATTTCTCCTCCTTCTTTCCCCCTTTCTTTCCCATTTTCTCCTTCGTCTCCTCCTTTCCCCTCTTCCTCTCTTCTCCTTTTCCTCCTCCATCATCTCCTTCCCTTCCTCTCTGCCCTTCTCTTTCCCTTTCCTTCCTATCCTTCGCAGTTTGTGGTTTTGAATAGACTACATAATTTCGTTGTCTGCGAAGAGAGAAGGAAAAAGAAGACGGAAATAAAAGAGGAAGAGATAGAAAGAGAGAGGAAAGAAGAGCACAGGAAAGAGAAGAGGAAAAGAGAGGAAAGGAAAGAGAAATTGTAAGCGGGGAAAAAGAGGAAATATGAGATAAAAAGAGAGAGAGAGAGAGAGAGAGAGAGAGAGAGAGAGAGAGAGAGAGAGAGAGAGAGAGAGAGAGAAATTCACTATACCCTGTTTTCCTCGCGTTGCTTCCTGGTTCATTAAATATAAAACGAGGGTCTTTATAAATATTTGACCTTGCCGCCTTATAGATACTTGGAGCTGATTCTCTCTCTCTCTCTCTCTCTCTCTCTCTCTCTCTCTCTCTCTCTCTCTCTCTCTCTCTCTCTCTCTGCCCCTTCCCCTCCTTCCCTCCATCTCTCTCTTCTCCCTCCCCTTGTCCTCCCCTTATCCTTCCTTCTCTGTCTCTCCCCTTTTCTTCCCTCTCTCTATTTCTTCTCCTTTTTCTCCCTTCCCACTTCCTTCGTTTTATCTTTTTATTTTGCTCTCTTTCTTTCTTTATTTTTTTTTCTTCTGCCTTCCCATCTTGTTCTAGTTGTTCTTTTTTACCATGTTCTTCTTCTTGCTCTTTATCTTCTTTTCTTCTTTTGTCTTCTTGTCCTTGTTCCCTCTCTTATAATCGGATCTTCAAAAAGTTGTGATTTTAATAACTCGTACTATCAAGTGATACTCAAATTTACACAGAAACCTAAACAGAATGTTCCTTACAATATAGGTCATATTAACACCTTTGAGCTTGTGAAAATGATGCAGAAACAATACGTAGCCTAATACTCGAAAGGGAGGAAGGCAATGTCACATTTTCTAATAGCAGTGATGTCCGTGAACAGACAACAACACCATTTGTGACGACTTTAAGGGCTGTGTGGGAATCTGGCGCCATACTTGTCGGAAGTCTGTGGAATTGTTATGCCATTTCCAAAACACACCACACTTTGAATGAGTGTCACCTCGTCAAGTATACGTCCAGATCAGGGAAACTTGCTACAAAACTTCCCACATGTTTCCTTTTGAGCATGAAATATTAACATAATAAATGCCGTGACTTAAACATTTTAATCAAAATTCTATAAAATAACGCCCACGTCCTGTATCCTTGAATATTACCACCTGTGTTGACATAATCCTCTGCAGTGCAAAACCTTCATGGCGGTTGGCCCTAAGTTTTTGTATTGCTTGTGTGTGTTATATGTAACAAAACTATATAGAAATCACAAGTCACCGAGGTTTTCTTTGGGCGACAGGTTGGGACAGGTAATATGGACTTACCTTACATTAATTTTATGTGTATTTACACAATATGTACACTGCCGTACAGAACTGACCCCCTAAATCCTTGCCGGAGGAGGAGTACGGGGGTGACCTTGGGAGGAAAGGGCCGCAGCCTCCAGCCAACAAGTCAGTCCGCATCACTCGCCTCGCCTCGCACATTTTATTATTACTTGCAAAGAACATTACATCACGATGGGACAAACGTCTTCGCAGGTCAAGGTTCAGGCGGAGGTGACGGTGCCGGCCGGGCTCCCCCTCGTGGACGCCCTCAGCCTTTCCTGCAGCACTGCGCGCTGCTGGGGGAGGGGGAAGCTCCGGCTGGCGAGGTATACCTTCCCCCGCCGCTACTGGGTGTCCTGCCAAGGACAGCAGGTGTGCAGGTCCAAGGAGCTGCGGAAGCTGCCCTGGGCCAAGCTGAACAAGGAGGACGCCAGCACTGCCGTCAAGGTGAAGTGCATCCTCCGCGGGGCGCCCGTGTTTGCGGCCACCGTGCCCCTCGCCCGTCTGCTGGCCCTCGGGGAGGGGGCTGCGAGGGGAGGCGCAGCCCTCCTGCTCTTCTCGCTGGCAGGCGGTGAGGACGCGGTGGCGGAGCGCGGGGCCGCCTACACCACCCTGTCGTGCAGCGGGAGGCTGTGCGGCAGCGGCGGTAACACGGAGGAGGACGGCGGCCAGGGGGACGCCGAGTGTCACAGTCACTGGGAGGATGACTGCGGCGCGCCGGCCAGCCCTGGCACCCAGCAGCTTGTTGAGGCTCAGCAGCAGCAGCATGCCCCCGCCCATTGTGGGGGCGATGACCTGCCTCCTGAGAGCGAGGCCCCAGCCACGGCCAGTCTGGCCCTAGGTGTGGATGACCGCCCGCTGGCTCACCCAGCAGAGGGGCCCACGGCATCCGGCGGCACCAGGAGCCACAGACACTTGACTGCCGTTGAGCTGTGGTGTCCTGTATGGCAGACACCAACATGCGAAATGGAAGCCAGAGCCAAGGCTGACGCACGCCTGCCATCGGCCCGTGTCCCGGCCTTTGTGCCAGAGCCTCAGCCCGTCACGGTAAGCCTTCCAGACTGTTCCCAGATCTTTGCAGTGCCAAGAGTGTACTGCGCGGACCCGTCGGCCAGTACTCAGGATACGGAGGTGCCAGAAGTTGACTTGGGGGAGTCAGCAACTCTGGCACTCTACCGCGAGTTGCACAAGGACGATCCTGAGCCTGAGCCTTTCGTAGGGCAGGACTCGGCAGCACCACAGACGGAGTTGGGGGACCTACCGTCTCTGGAATTCTACGATGCCGTTCCGGAGCCTGAATCTTCCGCAGAGGTCCCACCGCCCAGCGCCCAGGACCGTGAGGCAGCAGCAGCAGAGGACTTTGCGCCGGGAGTCCAGGAGTCCCTAGGGCGCGGGGAGCTCTGGGGAGGCGCCATCCTGGACGGCCTGGCAGTACTGCACATGGTCGGGTACTGCCTCTTCTTCCTCTACACGTTCTGGTCGTAACATCGCAGGGCCTGGCGGTGACGCAGTACAGGCACGGGAGCCGCCAGGAGCCACGCCCAGTCCACGCCGGAATTTCTTGACCCACTACCGGGGTGGGGGGGCGTGCTCTCGCTCCTTCCTTCTCCTGGCGGCCTCTCCAGCATTACCTTCACGCCACCCCCGTTGAGCGGCACTTCCTGAGGTGACCGTCGCTCGCCTGCTATCACATCCTGTCACCGGGGTGGCGAAGGACTTTCTCACTTTCTTCTCACTTTCTTAAACTACATTACTCCATTATCTCTCTCTCTCTCTCTCTCTCTCTCTCTCTTGTTTTAAGTTGGTCGGTCTGTCTCCCTGTTTTCCCTTAATTTTCTTTTTTTTTACATCAACGGAAGCACTATATATAAAAGGTGGAAAAACAGAAACGGTATGTTACCCTTGACACGTTTTCCTGCAAAGTGAAGTTATCTGAGTGGCCAAAAGAGAAGGTCAGTTTCGGATGGAGAGGTGTCTTGATACACTCTTCTTGAATGAGGTCAAGTCATAGGCAGGAGGAAATACAGACGAAGGAGGACTGTTCCAGAGTTTACCAGTGAAGGGGATGAAAGAATGGAGATGCTGGTTAACTCTTGCGTAAGGGGTTTGGACAGTATAAGGATGAGCATGAGTAGAAATTCGTGTGCAGCGGGGCAGCGGGAGGGGGGAGGCATGTAGTTAGCAAGTTCAGAAGAAGTCAGCATGAAAATATTGATAGAAGATAGAAAGCGATGCAACATGGCGGCGGAATTTAAGAGGTAGAAGGCTGTCAGTAAGAGAAGGAGAGCTGATGAGACGAAGCGCCTTAGACTCCACTCTGTCCAATAGAGCTGTGTGAGTGGAGCCCCCCCACACGTGAGATGCATACTCCATACGAGGACGGACAAGGCCCTTATATATGGAAAGCATCTGTGTGGGGGAGAAGAACTGGCGGAGACGATACAGAACGCCCAGCCTCGAGGAAGCTGATTTAGTAAGAGAGGAGATGTGAAGTTTCCAGTTGAGATTTTGAGCTAAGAATAGAGCGAGACTTTTTAGTGTTGAAGGTGACAGCTGAGTGTTGTCGAAGAATAGGGGATAGGTGTTTGGAGGACTGTGTCGAATTGATAGGTGGAGAAATTGGGTTTTTGAGGAATTGAAGGACACAAGGTTCCTTTCACCCCAATCGGAAATGATATGATAATGATATGATGAAGAGAATCGGTCCCAGCACAGACCCTTGAGGCTCTCCACTAGTGACTGGAAGCCAATCGGAAGGCTGTCCGTTAAGTAGCACTCGTGGAGGAAGGAAGAGGGGAGGAAAGGAAGGGATAGAGGGAGGGAGGGAGGGAAGGAAAAGAGAACGAAGGGAAGGGAGAAGGGACAGAGAGAGGGAAACAGGAAAGAGGGAAGGGAAAGAGGGCGGGAGGGGAGGAAAAATGGAGGAAGGGAAAGGAGAATGGACAGAGAGAGGAAAACAGGAAGGAGGGAAGAGGGAGAAAGGGAGGAAAGAGGAGGATGGGAGGAAGGAAAAGCGGAGAAAGGAAAGGTATAAGGAACAGAGAGAGGGAAGGAAACTGGCAGAGGGGAGGAAAGGAAGGGAAAGAGGGAGGAAGGAAGGGAAAGAGGGAAGGAGGAAAGGAAGAGAAAAGGAACAGAGAGAGGGAAATATGGAGATGGGAAGAAGGAAGGAAGGGAAGGGAAAAAGGGAGGGAGGAAAGGAAGGGAAAAGGAACAAAGAGGGGAATACGGAAAGGGGAAGAGAGGAGGAAAGGAAGGGAAAGAGGAGGATGGGAGGGAAGGAAAAGGGTAGGAAGGGAAGGGAAAAGCGACAGAGAGAGGGAAGAAAGAGAGAAAATGTTCCCTCCCTTATTGCTCTCTGCTTTGTATGGTGGTCATGAATTCTCGTCTATGGCTGCGGAGGAGAAGGTTCGCTGTGAGGCATGAGTGGATGGATGGAGGTTGTTGTTGCTGTTATCATCATAGTTGTCGTTTCTGTTGGTGTTGTTGTTGTTGTTCCAGTGGTAGTAATAGTTGTAACAGGGGCTGCGGTGGTAGTGGTAGTAGTAGAAACAGTAGTAGTAGTAGTAGTAGTAGTAGGAGGAGGAGGAGGAGGAGGAGGAGGAGGAGGAGGAGGAGAAATGTTAATAATGAGGACGATGATGATAACGAGAGAGAGAGAGAGAGAGAGAGAGAGAGAGAGAGAGAGAGAGAGAGAGAGAGAATATGTGTGCCCCCTAGCGAGTGAACCCGGGACTCGAGTGACTGCTTCGGGTGGTGCTTCGAGATGATATTCGAAGCTCGTTTACTCAGCTCGGAAGGACTTATGAACATTCTAGCGTTACCAAACATAAACTAATTCAAACATATTTACACTACATCCATGAATGACTCCAAATAATTACACTTTCCCATCTATATCGTCTTTAAGAAATAGGATTTTTCTCTCTCTCTCTAAAGTGTGTGTGTGTGTGTGTGTGTGTGTGGGTGGTGTGGAGAGAGGGAGAGTCGGTCAGTGTGAGAGTGACTTGGTGACTTGACGAGCGTGTGCGGGGGCCAGCGGGTCAACTCTCAGCTGTGGTAAGTACTTTTGCTCCTGTTAATGATGCTGTTAATGATTCTAGGAGCAGCGAGTAGCGGGCTTTTTTATGATTGTTTCCTTTTTTGTGCCCTTGAGCTGTCTCCTTTGTTGTAAAAATATAATAAATAAATAAACTAAAGCCAGGCCCATATTGATATCTCCAACGCTTCCAGGCTCACACACACCCATTTAAAGCTTTCCTAGAAGTTGTGAGTATGTCCATGGGTAGTTTTATGAGCGTAATGGTAGTATGACAAGACATATTGATATCTCTAACGCTTCCGGGCTCACACACCCACATTCAAAGCTTTCCTAGAGGTTGTGAGTATGTCCATGGGTAGTTTTATGAGCGTAATGGTAGTATGACAAGACAGATTGATATCTCTAACGCTTCCGGGCTCACACACCCACATTCAAAGCTTTCCTAGAGGCTATGAGTATGCCCATGGGTAGTTTTATGAGCGTAATGGTAGTATGACAACACAATTGCAGCATGAATGTGAAAAAGCCCTCATGAGAACCAGACTTATCTACTTTCTGGCCCCTGGAAAGATTTTTGTGGGAGCTGTGAGCGTCTGAGTATACGGGCCATGGTGGATTTAGCCTTAGGGCCAGCACGACAGTCTAACACACTGTCATCGTAAACGCCCAAAACATACCTTATCCACTACAATGATCCGCAATTTCTACTCATTACCTGGTACTAAGGGTGGTATTCTCAGACGCTCCCTCCACTCACAACAAATATAGCCAAATGCCACAAAGGTTATCAGAAAGGTTCCCGTGAGTGTTTTTCTTCACGTTCATGGCACAGGAGCTTCGTCATATTACCACCAGGGTCATAAATCTACCCATGGAAATACCCACAACTCCTACGAAAGCCTTATCAAATGTGGGTGTCTGAGTCCTGAAACCTTTAGCCCGGTAGCAGCGGGGATCATGTTTCTTAATGGTCCCTCCGAGCAAGAAAAATGAGAAAAAATCATCCCTCACACAAACCATGTCGTAATATATATCAAAGCATTTGTGATCAGTTTATGTATCATCTATTTGGGGGGGTAAATATCATGGCACAAATTTGGCCCGTCGCTGCTACACGGTGAAGCCACAAATTTGGCCCGTCGCTGCTACACGGTGAAGCCACAAATTTGGCCCGTCGCTGCTACACGGTGAAGCCACAAATTTGGCCCGTCGCTGCTACACGGTGAAGCCACAAATTTGGCCCGTCGCTGCTACCGGGTTAAGTATATGGCCCTAATAAAGAGATTTCCTGCGTAGTTTCCTAAAATTCCCTCCACCTTTTTTTATATCAACGCCAAACATTAGAGCTACAAGGAATTTTCGTCGTGTTAATGTTTGGTTGGGAGCTCACAAACATGCTGTACTGGGCTGTGAAACTGGCCCTTAGAGTGACTCCCTTGGTGGAACGATGTGTGGCTGCGCGTGGCCTAATTGCAGTTTCGTGATTGTAGCGTAAAACCAGACGGAGGGGTGACTTTATAGCAGGAGGCAAGATTAAGTTGGAGGAGATAAGTGTGTGGTCAGAAAGAATGTGAAACGAGATAATAGCTAGTTAATGATAGCACGAGGCAAGATTACTGAAATGTGTGCGAGAAGTGATGTGTCGTTAAGGAGAGCAAGAAGCGAGACTATCGTTCGTTTGGTTAGTCAGGCAAGAGGCAAGATTACCAAGTTGGGTGAGAATATAATGTGTGGTTAGGGAGAGCAAGAAGCGAGATATGTCCGTTTTTATCAAGAAGCGAGATAATAATTTTTTATCCTGCCACGAGAAGAGTGAAATAACAGGAGTTGGAGTTTTGGAATCTTGAAACTTTGACTGGGCGAGTTTATTTAGGTTAATCTAGCTTCCTTAAAGATTTACCCCCTTAATAGGGGGACAGGGCCTTTGGCCAAAAGGCGGCCCTGTAAGGGGGAGCGAGCGATGCAAGCTCGTTACGGGGGTGGGGATACCTCAGCCGCCGCCACAGACACGAGTAGCAGCCGTCGAGCAGCGACGGGGGGGGGATTGCTCCCTCTTGCAAGAGGGAGCACGGGCCTTTGACAAAGGCGGCCCGTAGCAGGGAGCCGACAGACCGACTCTATCGGCGATCGAAATCTAGCCGACCAAGTCGGTCTGTCGACGAGGACTGGCGTGTCTCAGTGTTAATCTAGCCAACAACTGCTTCTAATATACCCCACAGTTCCCCAGGGTTGTGTTGGGGAGTAGGGGGGGCTGGGGTGGTGGAGGGGGAGAAGTAGTTGTTCCCTAGTTTTACCGTTTATTTATAGTGATGTCGTGTGTCCCATGATAGCAGAAGACAATGGGGGCGTTGGATACTGACAGGGTGGCTGGATCATGGAGGTAGAATTGGTGAAGTCGACATCATCTCAATAAAGTGAATCCGCCCGAGCTGTCATTTTTACGGCCAGGTGTCAGGTGTTGTCAGGTCAGGCTCCCTCTTAATGGGCTCGGCCAGGCTCGCCCACCCCCATCTTTTGGCGGTAAATTTGACAGTTCGTCAGCTTCACCTCAATGAATGGGATTAGCGCGCCGTGTCGACTCCACCAACTCTACCTCCATGGGCTGAATAAAAGGGTATGTGGCTCAAACAGTTTAGGTTGAAGGAGAGTTGTGCTTCCAGTGAAATAAAAAGACAAGGCAGTCAGTGCATATGGAAATTGCCGCTGCCATTATCCCTCTAATACCAATTTTATGCTGATGGCGTGATGGGGTTAACAATACTCCTACCATTGTATCTTTTTAGTTTCCTGGTGCTACTTACACATGTATCCTTAGTTGTATCATCACACTCTGTCCTGCCTGGGGGTTGGGATGGCATGTTCCTCCCTTCTCCTTTGTTGTTTCCTTGCAACAATAAACTATCAATCAATCAATCAATCAGTTACGAGGTAGTTTAAGTGTCCTGTTATAAAAGACTATACAGCTGCCACTTCTATCACCTATTACGTGCTGATGGCGAAATGACTCTACACAATTTGAGTCCCGTTTTGAGCTATATAGTTTCAGCGTTTTGGTTTTATAAGATTAAACATATCCGTGCGCGTGCTCATTGTTATTTATTCTGGTGGACTTTTCATTGTTAAGTATATACAACCACATTCCGTTCTTAATGTGTGCTGATATTTGAGTGTGGCAGCGTGAGTGAGCCGTTATGAGCTAAATAGTTTCAGCGTTTTGGTTTTATAAGACTAAACATATCCGTGCGCGTGCTCATTGTTATCTCTTCTAGTGGACTTTTCATTATTAAGTTTATACAACCACATTCCGTTCTTAATGTTTGCTGGTATTTGAGTGTAGCCGCGTGAGTGAGCCATAAGTGGAAGTACCGAGCAAGCAGTGAGTGATCGTCGTGGTTGGGTTCGATCCGTGTCGGTTGGTCGAGTTGCGTTCGAACCAAAATGTTAAAAGAGACTCGGGGATCGGTTTAGGGCCAGTTTCACAGTCCAATACAGCACATTTGTAAGCTCCCTAACCAAACACAAAGACTACGAAAAGTCATTGTAGCTCTAGTGTTTGTCGTTGATATAAAAGGATAACATTTTAGGAAACCACACAGGAGATCTCTTTTAACCCGTCCGCTGCGATTGACACGGATTTCACCTTAACTGGTAGCCTGGTAACATATAGTCCCAGGTCTTTCTCTGCCTCTGTGGTGGATAGTGGAGTGTTTCCCATGTGGTACCGGTATGCTGGATTTCCCCTCCTAATGTGTATGACTTTACATTTTTTTCTTGATTGAATTGTAGCAGCCACTTGTTGTTCTGTTCTTGTAGCTTGGTGATGGCTTATAGAAAATCCGCAGTCAGGGGGTTAATATCTGGCAGTGAGTAGATATAAAGGGTCATTGTGGAGAATACAGTTTGGTTTGGGCGATAACAATGACTCTTACACTGTCGAACTGGCCCTTAGTCTCGCAGCTTTCGTGTTTGAGGGAAAAAAATGTAATGGAAGGAAAACTGAATTGGTCCTTAGTCTCGCAGCGTTCGTGTTTGAGAGAAAAAAAATGTAATGGAAGGAAAAATGAAAGTAAAGATAAAGTAAATGCAGATATGTGGTACCAAGAATAAACAGAAGAGCTTAGTGCCGGGCGAGATGGAGGGGTTCGAAATCAAGGCAATGAAGCTTCGCGCACACACACACACACACACACAAAGTTGGACAAATACAGATACGGAGACGGGACCACACGAGCGTAAGCCCAGGCCCTGTAAAACTACTACTAGGTAAATACAACTAGGTAAACACACACACACACACACACACACACACACACACACACACACAAAGTTGGACAAATACAGATATGGAGACGGGACCACACGAGCGTAAGCCCAGGCCCTGTAAAACTACTACTAGGTAAATACAACTAGGTAAACACACACACACACACACACACACACACACACACACACACACACACTCTATGCAAATCTTACCACGTCCATAATGTCATGTGTGGTGCCTTATCAGAGCAGGAATGTTGTTGTTATTATTGTTACTATTGTTGTTGTCGTTGTTATTCTTGTTAATGTTGCTGCGTTTTCTTTTGCTACAATATAACTGTTGGGGCAGCATGAGCATTATACAACGGTGCCAGATTGTCGTACTCTGCCTCTTATGTTTGACGATTTCCGACCCAAAAAATGCCTCCTCGACCACAATAACTGCCTTCATATATACTTAACGTTAAAGTGGTTAATTATTTATGTTTCTTTGCAATAGTTAAGGATCAAAACCCGGTAAATACGATGCTCTGAGTACGATAATTTGGCAACGTTTGCGGCATACCCTCCCCCTGACCCGCCACCGAGGCCATAGCGTCATACAAGGGCCCGAGGGTAGAGTGAGCACCGCAATGATGATCCAGATAAACATGCAGATCGGACCAACTGTGCCAGATTGTCGTACTCAGCCGCTTATATTTCCCGACTTCCTACCCCCAAACTGTTTTCTGGGCTCCAATAACGAAACCAATTTATAGTTATCGTTAAAAGGGTTAGATTCTGATGTTTCTTGCAATAGTTAGGCGTCAGAAACCGGTAAATAGTATGCTCTGAGTACGACAATATGGCAACGGTGGATCGGACACCCTCACCCTTGCAATATCGTATTCACCACTTTGTCTTTATTTTACTTTTAAGCCTCAAACTCTCGTACCTACACAAATAACGACAGAAAATTGAAATTAGCGTTAAAACTCCTATTTATTGATGTCTGTTTGTTTGTTTCTGCATTCGTTATTGGTCAGAAACTACGAAAATGCAAGGCGATGAGTACGATAATTTGACAACGCTGCCCTCGCACTCCTCCCCCCGCGGCGCCTGAGGGCCAGATAAGAAGAAATGTTATGTATAATATGATCTGTCCGGGCACTAGCTCTCTTTTCGTCCCTCCACCAACACCTGCATATATATACCGGGAGGTGGTGTGTTGCTCCTCACTGAAGTCACCGTTCCTGCTGCTTCCCCTGCCTCCTCGTCTCTCCGCTTACCTTCATCCAAAGCCGTGTAAGGAGTACAAGTCAAATTATCCACAGCATTAAACTGATTAGCGAGCCAGCACTGCCTAGCCTTGTTATGACCAGGTACATTATATCAGCTTAGTTCATTAAGGACCACCGTTGCCAGATTGTCGTACTCAGAGCCTCGTATTTACCGGTTTCTGAGCCAACTATTGCCAAAAACGCACCAATAATTAACCATTTTAACGATAACTATATATGAAGGCAGTTATTGGGGTCGAGGAGGCAGTTTTGGGGTTGGGAATTGGCAATCATTGGAGGCTGAGTACGACAGTCTGGCAACGGCGGTAAGGAGATGGTCAAAAACTGGTTCATGTAGAATAGTGAAGGGCCAGACACACTCGGCAGCCATGTAGTTGTCGCAAGTATGAGATCCAAATGGAGGGTGGGCTGAATTTTAGACGACCCTGATTGATAATGAGGAACTGAATCCCAAGAGTTCAGTAAGATGGTAAAAAAATGGTTCATGTAGAATATTGAAGGGCCAGACACACTCGGCAGCCATGTATAGTTGTCGCAAGTATGAGGTCCAGAGGGAGGGTGGCCTGAAGTTTAGACGACCCTGACTGATAGTAACTGAATCCCAAGAGTTCAGTAAGGAGATGGTAAAGAAATGGTTCATGTCGAAAACTAAAGGGCCAAACACACTCGGCACCCATGTATAGTTGTCGCAAGTATGAGTTCCAGAGGGAGGGTGGGCTGAATTTTAGACGACCCTGACTGATAGTGAGGAACTGAATCCCAAGAGTTCAGTAAGGAGATGGTCAAAAACTGGTTCATGTAGAATAGTTTAGGGCCAGACACACTCGGCAGCCATGTATAGTTGTCGTAAGTATGAGTTCCAGAGGGAGGGTGGCCTGAATTTTAGACGACCCAGACTGATAGTGAGGAACTGAATCCCAAGAGTTCAATAAGGAGATGGTCAAAAAATGGTTCATGTCGAATACTAAAGGGCCAAACACACTCGGCACCCATGTATAGTTGTCGTAAGTATGAGTTCCAGAGGGAGGGTGGCCTGAATTTTAGACGACCCTGACTGATAGTAACTGAATCCCAAGAGTTCAATAAGGAGATGGTCAAAAACTGGTTCATGTAGAATAGTTTAGGGCCAGACACACTCGGCAGCCAAGTATAGTTGTCGCAAGTATGAGTTCCAGAGGGAGGGTGGCCTGAATTTTAGACGACCCATACTGATAGTAACTGAACCCCAAGAGCTGGCTTGTGTAGGCTGAGGGTCGTATTTTAAAACATTTCGTCGCCCAAGTTCACATATTTGACATGGCTTTCGTAGGAGCTGTAGGCCTTTCCAGGGGTAGTTTTATGACCCTGGTGGTAGTTTGACCCTTCTTCTGTGCCATGAACCTTAAAAAACACTCATGAAAACCCGCTTGATCCCCTCTTTGACCTTTAGAAATAGTTGATGTGAGAAGCGATGGTGTCTTAAAATACAGCCCTGAATGTCCTCCTGCATAGGCCTAACGTCCTTATGCAGCATCGTGTGGCTATCGTGAAACCAGACTGGCGAGACCGTTTTTGCGTTGCCTCCCACTGGTCTTGTCCTCCCCCCGCGCTGCCACACAAGCCCAATACCTGTCACCTCCTCTCACATTTTTACAACAAAGGACACAGCTCAAGGGCACAAAAAAGGGAAACACTAATAAAAAAAAAGCCCGCTACTCGCTGCTCCTAAAAAAAAATCAAAAGAGGTGGCCGAAAGAGAGGTCAATTTCGGGAGGAGAGGTCCCCTGATACCATGTTACCTATAGCCAGCATATGAAAAGAGGAGACAGGTGTTGGGACTTAGGGGCAGAGCGGTGGGGGGGGAAAGGACCGCTGAAGCCAATGGAAAAACGGGGTCTTGCCAATCCAGTTCCACTATGGCGGGAGTAGATTCAGCATAAAGCTTTTCCTTCCTCCTGCGCGGCCTCAGCATGGCGGTGCGGCTGTTCAGCTCCAGGGAGGCGTACCTCTACCACACCAACATCGTCACGCTGCCCGTCTTCAGGAGGGCCGGGGCGGGCGACGCAAAGAACGTACTGGTGGCCATGACGGCTCTGGTGCTGCCCGTTGGGATACTGCTGGAGCGGTTCTTTGATGAAATAGAGAAGGGCAGGTTGGTGTGAGGCCTTGCGGGGTCTCTTATCATACTTTGTCAGAGTGGAAGTGTTTGTTGATGAAGCAATGGCCGATCTGGGTTGACTTATTCTCCTGTTACATATTGTTTTTGCTCTTCAGTATAATGTCCTCCCCTCCATTGCCTTTGTCTAGCGGGGTCTCTTATCATACTTTGTCAGAGTGGAAGTGTTTGTTGATGAAGCAATGGCCGATCTGGGTTGACTCATTCTCTTGCTACATATTGTTTTTGCCATTCAGTATAATGTCCTCCCCTCTATTCCTTTTATCTCCTAGTCAGCCTCCCATCTACTCCTCTTGGATTGGTTCTGTCTGCCTCTCAGAACCTCTTCATTGCTCTTTCCTCTGCTGCCTCTACTACTCTTCAGCCATCCCTCCAGCTTGTCCCAGCCATTCAGCCTTCTCTCTTCTCTTTTCTTTTATCTACTCTTCAGCCATCCCTCCAGCTTGTCCCAGCCATTCAGCCTTCTCTCTTCTCTTTTCTTTTATCTTCTCTTCAGCCATCCCTCCAGCTTGTCCCAACCATTCAGCCTTCTCTTTTCTCTTTTCTTTTATCTACTCTTCAGCCATCCCTCCAGCTTGTCCCAACTATTCAGCCTTCTCTGTTCGCTTTTCTTTTACCTTCTCTGTATATCTAGTTAAGTCCTAAGCTGGTGTGTTAGTTGAGGGTGTTGCAGGAGGCAGGGGGTAGGACTAAGCTGAGGTGTAGGACAAGTCTGTGGGTGTTAAAGGAGCCTGAAGAAGGAACAAACTGCAGCTTCCCTTTCCATTCCTTCCTATTCCTTTTCTCTTCTCCTTCCTCTTTCCATTTTCCTTGTCCTTTCCCTCTCCTCCTCCACTTTCACAGCTCCCTCTCCTTTCCTCCTCCCTTCCTTTTCCATCTCCCACAGTGTACTAAGACTGTTGATACTACAGGAGCCTAGGGAATGACCAGCGTGGGGTGTGCAAGGCGATGGATGTTGCAGACGGCTGAGGAAAGAGTGAATTGTGGTGTACAGGACTTTGGGTGTTATGGAATCCTTGAGGAGCAGACTGGGGTGTAGTGGGCATTTTTGGATCCTGGGGGAGCTTACTGTGGGGTGTGAGGGAGTGGGGTTTACAAGAGTGTGGGGTGTTGCAGGAGTCTGGGGGAGGAGCAGGCTGGGGTGTACGAGGCAGTGGCAGCAAAGTTGGTGGAGTTTGGCCTGGACGGACGTGCATGTGTCCTGCGGTTCATCTGTGAGCTTCAGCAGCGACGCCTGGCTCGCAGCACAGTGGCGGGGCAGCTTCTGGGGGTGCTGTTCACGTGAGTCCTGCTGTGTTGGGGTGGAGATGGATGTGGAGGTTGTTGGGGTGATGGTTGTTTTGGTGGGGAGGTGTGGTTGCTGTGGTGCTTGCTGTATGCTGACGTGGAGGAATGTTGAGCAGTGGTGATACATGTTGGTATTGTGTCTTGTGTATGTTGATATAGTGGAATAGTGATGGCTTGTTGGGGGTGGTTCAGGTGCTGCCTCGTGTGTGCGGTGGTGCAGTAGAAGTGATATAGACCGGTGCAGTGCCCAGGTTTACGGTGGTGTGATGTCCTGGCTGGGGTGTAGTGGTGGTGGGAGGTAGGAGTTGGTGTGGTGTGTGGTGTGGTGGCACAGGTTGGTGCAGTGCTTGGTGGTAATAGCACTGGCTGTGGTGTGTGGTGCTGTGGGAGGGATTGAATGAGGGGATATAGTTGGCTGAAAATTGGTGGTGACAGTGTTGGAGGGACAAGGTGGCTGGGGGCTGTGAGGTCCTTCTATTCATCTTGTCCTCTTCTCTGCAATTTACGGTGCTTGGGAGTTGGAGCATTCTGGCTATTGCATCGTGTAAGGGTGGTGGTGGTGGTGGGTGGCATGCATATTGCTGTAGCTTGATGGGAGGGAGGCCACGGTTACTGTCCCAGCCATGACAGTGGGTCCTGGACACATTTACTTCAGCCAGTGACTGCTCTTGTTATCAGTGAATGATGATTATTCCTCTGTACATAAACACTAAAAATACTAACAATAGCTACACACTAAATATTTGTGTATTGCTGTAATCCCTTATACAGTTTTTTATAATTTTGTTAGGCCAGTGCCAATTATTTTGCGCTCTTACTATGAGGCTTTGAGCTTCTTAATTTGTTGGGAACCAGTTTGCTCTGTTCTGTGGTAGAGAACAGTGGCATTCTGGGGGCTGCTGCATTTGTGTCAAGAATCTTTTAACTCTGCGAACATCCTCGTGATTTCACCTGTTGTGAAGGTACAACTGAGGATGGAAAAGATGTAATTAAGACCAAGACAAATGCTAAATGATGGACTTTCCATTATTTTGATTAACTATACTTTCCGTGAATACTGAATACTGCTGAAGGTTGTTCATACACTTTATTTTAACAATAGCTCATTTCTATACTCCAGTGCTTCAGTGATTTGGACACTAACATGTTACCTTTGCACTTCCTATCCTGATATGTGCTGCAGGCCACGGGTTGGGGGGCAGGAGGGTGGGCACTATCTGGCCGCCAAGGGTCTGGGGGGCAGGAAGGGCGTGGTGTGTGCCTCCCACTACAGCTCCTGCCCCCACAGTGCCTTCCTTTACTTCGAGGCACTCAGGAACCTCACCACCACCACCACTCACAGCCCCGGCAACCCACCACTTTGACGCCTTTGATAATCTCACCAGCCTCGGCAGCACTAACCACACAAAACTTCCGAGCTCTTCACCACCACCTGAAACTTCTGAGACCTGTACCATCATCACTGCCATAATTCAGACCATCCAACCCCATAAGAGAATAATAAGAAGAAAAAGACTCAAAATCAAGAGAACCACACTCATAAGGCCCTTCCCTTCATTCCCTTCCACCATGGTACCTCTGATGACCGGACCAGCGTCATCTACATTCATGAAACACATCCAGAGCTCTTCACTACCACCTGGCTCCCTGGACACCCACAGCACCATCACTGTCACCAGCCACAGCACCAGACAGCACTGAGGCCCCTATTACCACTGTGGCACCTTTGAAAACCTCACCAACACTCACCAGACACCCACCTGGCTCCACAGACACCCACAGCACCATCAGTCACCAGCCACAGCACCAGACAGCACTGAGGCCCCTATTACCACAATGGCACCTCTGAAAACCTCACCAGACACATCTTGAGCTCTTCACCACCACCTGGCTCCCTGGACACCCACAGCACCATCACTGTCACCAGCCACAGCACCAGACAGGACTGAGGCCCCTATTACCACTGTGGCACTTCCGAAAACCTCACCAGACACACCTTGAGCTCTTCACCACTGACACCATTTTCACCACCCAGGGCATCAGACACACAAAAGCATCATTGTTGACCTTTGTTAGCCTCACCAGACGACCCTCAACTCTTCTCAACTGACTTCTGCCACGGACATTCCCAGAACCGTCATTGTCACCATCCACGGTATCAAGCATCCCTGAGCCCTGCATTACCCCCTGACACTCATGTTCCCAGGACCTAACGCCCCTCAACACACTCTTGCCACACAGCGTCTAGTGTGCCGCAGCTGTGACTCAGGATTGGTTGACCTGAAACACACCGTACATTTGGGCTGAACTTAATACTGCCTCCACCTCAACCTGTGACCTGAATCAATCACTTGTACCCTTTGTACTTTTACTTCTCCTTTAAAATCAATCTCTTCTGCCTCATGGTCTGTGCTTGTAGCTGCAGCAAACACTTCGTTTTAGGACTCAGATCTGCTTTTGAATAGAAAATGAAATGTAGAAGAGATAAAAATACCAAGTACGTAAGAAGAAAATAGTTTAATTTGGTGCATAATCTTGTAAAGTCTATTACACCTGTGCATGTGTCACCTCTTAGTGATGAAGGATGAATACATAGAATCAGGAGAATACGATGCTACAAGTAACAATTGAGGTATGTTATGATATTAGTTTAGATTAATTTCAAAATAGCAAACTCATAGTAAACACTGTAAATAAATTAGAGTGACGCTCAGCCTTTCTTTTTAAATCTCTCTCATCATGGTATTAATCCTATCCTAGCCACAGGGGGGAGGGATACTAAACAACTGAGAAACTTGACAGAGGAGCAATGGCAACATTCACACATTAAGCGCTGGCACACACAGCCACCAAAGCTGTACACTAACACGGCCACCACCACTACACTGCCGGACACAATGATACATCAAAATCTACCATCTCTAGCACAGTCTATCCTGATTCTCATGCACCCCATATTTACCTGAAATTTTGGAAAGTTGGAAAGTTTCGTTTAGTCAGCGCAACATCTGTGGTCACATGCCGGAGAGAGACAGAAGGGGAAGGAATTATGGAAGGGAACAGATCCCAGGAGACGGGACACAACCCCCGATTAATACCTGGTACCCATTCACTGCTGGGTGGACAGGGGCGTAGGGTATCGGAAAAGCCACCCAAATATTCCACTCCGCCCGGGAATCGAACCCAGGCTCTCTCCATTGTGAGCCGAGTGTGCTAACCACTGCACCACGAAGCCCCTTGAAATTTTGGAGACTAGGTTTATCTGACACCATGTTAAACCAGAAGAGCTACATGATTTTCTTTGTCAGATTATAAATATTAGTGATTGCACTCTGTCCCAGGTCTTCAGATCTGATCTTGGTTAGCTTTTTATACTTTTTGTCATCTTAGGAAACTCTCTCCTCTTCTTGATACTGTTAGTTCCACCAAGTACTACTTGGGAGGCAGCCACCACACAACACTGAATAAACTTGGACATGAATATTGGTCTGTGTATGTACAATTAACAGTTTATTGAAGCATCACCTTGAAGGGCACAGAACACGGCACTGAAGGGACACACATACACAAGGGTGGTGCGGGGCGGCGAGGGTCAGGGCGGGTCAGTTACTCGTTGGTGTTCTGGACCACAATCAGCATGTATTCCTTGTCTGTAAGGACAGAATGTGTTAGACTCTTCGTGGAGAAACAAGATTGAGAATTATTTTAAATTATCACCCATCCATGCATTCATAGACACATACATTAAAAATCCTGCAGCAAATAAGAGAAGAAAATGAGTAAACCATCATGTTTAGGGAATAAAGAGACAGAGCCAGTAATAAGGACACACACACACACACACACACCGCTCCGGTTGCTCAATTGGCTAGAGCGCCACGCTGCAAGGCTTCATGGCCAAAAAGGCGGCGGTTCGAGCCCCGCCCAGGCCAGATTCTTTTCGTTGACTAGGAGTGGTTACTGTCCCCCCTTGAGCAAGGGCGATGGGGTGTGTGGTGTGTGAGGTCCAGGCAGTACCTAAAGATCGACGATAATGAGCATGCACTTGCTTGTGTCGGGAGGGTACCTGCTGGCGAAAGCAAGTCCAACTCGTGATCAGGCTGTGGTGAATTACACACACACACACACACACACACACACACACACACACACACACACACACACACACATCATGCAGCGATTATTTGGTCACCACACAGGGAAAATGATATTAAAAAACTCGAAAGGATACAAAGGATTGCAACTACGATGGTACCAGAACTATCAAATCTGCCATATGAGCCTAGATTGGAGGAAATGGGCCTGCCAACACTGGAAGAAAGAAGAGAAAGAGGAGACCTGATAGCATTGTACAGGAAAACAAGTGGAATGGATGTGTTCAATAGAAATGTATTAACTGAGATGGAAAGGAGGCAGTTAAGAGGACACAGCAAGAAATTGAGGAAGGGGACTTGCTTGAAAGACATAAAGAAGTACAGTTTTCCGAACAGGAGTGTGGACACATGGAATGGACTAAGCAATGACATTGCTGAAGCGGGCTGTGTTCATAAAATGAAGGAAAAGTTGGATAAATATAGAATGGGGGACAGGACTATCCAAGCTTGAGCTCAGGCCCTGTATACTACAAATAGTTATGTACACCAACCCGGGGCAATCATGATTTCGTGCTTCTTGGAGCGCACCCGCAGGAAAGTGAGGTCATTTGTTGGGTCAAGGTCCCGCACCACACTGCGCGCTTTGTCCGTGAGGCCGCTGATGAGGCCGGTGTACTGGATGGTGGTGGGGTTGTCCAATGTGCTCTTGATGGGAATACCTGGAAACACACACACAATCTTTTAAGCTGCTAACCTCTAGGACTAGGGTGTGGAGGTGTGGGAACAGAAAATTATGGTGATGAGTACAAAGATGGCCCTGTGGTTTGTGCACAACCACACATGCACTGATCAGAATCTTGCTTAATATGGAGTAGTTTTGCCACTGGGATGACACATGGCCACAAAGATCTAGGCAGGACAAAGTCTCTGGTCATATGTGATTGAGGCATTATGGCACACAACACCTGAAAGAGAAAAGCTAATCTAAAGTGAATAATGGAACCCTCCCCGTTGTTCAGCAGGGTTGCATTCCAAAGTTAGCGGTTGAGTAATAAATTTGTTAACTAATGAACCTGTTTTTCCCAGTGTCCTTCATGACATTCTCAATGAATTCCCATTTCTTTTTCATCCTCATTTTCTTTACTGCTACAAAATAGTCAGATCCATTAAACACTCCTTCAGTAACTTGTGCGTCTAAAAGATCATGGATAGGCGGTGGCTGAGTGGTTAGCATGCTGGGCTTACATTCACCACGCCATGGACAACATCGGTTCGAATCCCCACCCTACCATCTTGGATTTTACAGTCACTGCCGAGTGGCCTAAGACTACCCACATGCTGTCCAGAAGACCACCCATCAACCCGGACTCTAGAAGAAACCGTCCAGTGAATCAAGAATGAGTTCCGGGGGGCAGCATGAGCCAAGCATAACTGGCGCCACGACGGGCTTGGGCTGACCATCTGGCCCCTGAAGAAAGCCTACCAGCGCCATAGGCGGGGATGTAAATAAAAAAAGAAAAAAAAAAAAAAGAAAAAAAAAACTATTATCCACAGCTATATATTCTATCAAGCTCCTCATTCCCTTTTGCCCGAGTGTACTGGTGGATTAACGTGTGCTGAAATAAAGTGTTTGAGAGGAGCAGACCCTCTCAGCACATGTATCCATAAGGTGTTGCCCATTCTCGTTCACTCGCTCAACATCACACTTCTCAACCACTCTGCCAACTTTTAACTTTTGTATTCATATGATCAAATCCTCTACTACTGACAACAAAAATAGTTTTTTAGTCTTTTTTTTTTTTTTTTTTTTAACCCCTATCCTTCCCCTGCTGGTTTGATGAAGGTGTTGAAACTATGGAGAAGGTACTAATGAAAGCTGTGCTGGTGGTGTGGTAGCCTTGAGCCACCTTACCTTCTGAGTTCACCACGATGACTCCCACCACCCCCTTGTGGGACTGAATCCTCTTGAGGGTTTCTTCAACTTCTGCAGACTGGAAAAGAAAGTTCAGTGGTAAGAAATGAAACTGAAAGTTAACTTGATACTGACCTTTCTGCTATAAAGTGAAATGCATGTTTGCAATAGAGAAGAAAGATGAATGGTGGTTAAGTGTGGAAGTAATCTTCCTGCGGGTTCATGAATCATCCAGGCGAGGAATGAAGAGGCAAAGGGGAGTTGTGTGATACAAAGGTCATGATTACTGAACAGATGCTGTACTAAGGTGATGGTTAATTTGAGGTAATTTGTACCATATCTAAAGTTGTTAGTGTTTGTGTAGTGTGAGGGTGGTACAAAGTGAGCTTCAGTTCTGAGTGTGCTCTAATGAACAAAGAAATTGAGGGAGGAAAAATTAGCAGGATGGGACTGACTAACATTTTCTCCTTTTGATAAAATATTTTCCTTCTCCCACAGACTTGGGGACTGTAGGAATCTGCTCCGGCTCTTGTTGGTGAGTAGAAAATTTCTAAATTCGTTTTTTTTAACAAATGTGGCAGCTCAGGGTGGAAAAGAAAAGAGGGAACAAAGAAGCCTGCAATGGCATTACACTAATGGATGATATTTGAGTATTTTTCCACCATGTGTGTGTAATGACTCATTACATGGCACCTTTGGCATGGGCGTGGGCACAGATTAGAGGGAAGGTCTTGCCCCTTGTAACAGGATCTAATTATATCATTAGGAAGCTCATGGAAATTATTGGTGAGTCTATTAATTGACAAGTTTGAGTTTGATTCCTGACCTGGCCGGTGAGCATGCAGGTCACCCAGCTGTTGATCTTTCATTTTAGGACGGTTGAAAAATGGGTGCTGGTGAAGCCTTAGCAAGGTAAACTGTGACAACCCAGACATAACACTGGCCTGGTGTCTCAGGGTGGTTGTTACCCACCACCGGCTCAAGGGCTGAGGTGACGGAGATGAGTCTTGATGCAATGCGTAACCACAGCTTAGGTCTGCTACTTTACCTACACAGGGCCCATGTTTTATAATATTTTGGGGCTCACACACACACTTTTGATAAGGCTTTGGTATAGATTGTGGGTGTTTCCACGGGTGGTTTTATGAGCCTGGTGGTGGTCTGGCAAGGCTTCTGCACCGTGACCGTGAAAACACTCACAGGAACCTGACTAATCTTCTTTGTGTTACTTGGACGTGACACACAATAAACGACAGGCCCATTCATTCCGGGTGAATTTAATTACGGTATTGCCTTCCATGGCGTTCGAGGAAATACTCACCAATACTTAAACAACCTGGATAATAACATTTTAGACTTTTAGCTTTTTTTGAAAATATTTGTTGAGCCGAAAGTCCCTGAGAATACGGGTGAGGGCCAGGAAGGGCACGCAGTGAAGCCCCGCGGCCAGGCACCCGCCCCTGGGCATGGCGGGGGGCGGGCAGGCGTGTGGGCGTGGTGGTGGGCTCGGAGGTGGGCGTGGGGGCGCGGGGGTGGGCGTGTGTCCCAGGTGGCCCTGATTCAATGGGAGGCACTGATGTTATTGAGAGAGTGTGTGTGCCGGGCACCTGGGCAGGGGGTGCACACGGCGGTAATACCCCGGGCGGTGACTCACCATGGTGTTTACCTGGCCAGCTGTCACGCCCGCTGCGGCGGCCCGTCTCAACCCGGGGACGGCCGCGCCGCGCCCCGCCAACTGGCCACCACTAACGGGGGCACGGCTCCTGTGTGGACCAGTGCTGGGGGTGGCAGGGGTGGGCAGAGATGATCATCTGGGGTATACAGAAAGGTGTTCCTGTGTGCACATGCAAGGTGCACAATACAGGTTCCAATCCAGGTTGAGGACTGTCCCTCAGCGTAGCCATGGCAACGAGCGGGACGCCGAGCCCAGGCCACGGCCGACGCCTCTCTCCTTTTCCACGCCTGTCCCTCCCCTCTCCCTTCTCCCTCGCTCACAATCCCTGTGCCGCTGAGGGCGGGGGCTGAGCTATAATTCATATATTCTATACTCCATCTGGGGAGCCCCAGAAGGCGCTTAAGACCCGTCATACAGAGTGACTTGAGTGTGTTTCATGGTGAGGGCTGGTTAATCTGCCTGCACTACACTAGCTGTGTTAACCATCAGGGTGTTAGGAACTCATATTAGTCCAGAATAACTGTCGTGGCCTCTTCCTAACTTTTTTTTTTTTCGTTTTTGTTTATGGTGGTGGTGGTGGGGGGGGGGGTGATGAATGGCATTGGTCTCTTCACTGTGTCAGAGCCTTAATTCTGTTTTGCTAATTAAAAAAAAAAAATACTTCAAATATTCGTAGTTGATCTCCTTTGAATTTTTTGGGAGGCATAAGTTTAATTCATACTGTATGAGTATGCCGTTCGTCTATTCTGTTTGATGTTGTGCTGAATTTAGTTTTCATTGAAGAGGTCCACCCAAGATTATCAGGAGCAGAGCTAAAGGCAAAGTCTGTATCAGAGGGTGCGTGTGTGTTATGCACCTATACAGGTGCCCTGCGCATTATTCATCCAGGTCCAGATCCAGGGTTCTGGAAGACTCACAGCGATGGCCACAGGAACTCACTGACTTGCACGGCTTTGCTTGTTTTTTACATCGACCCAACGCCACACGTAGAGCCCTGAACTGAAGACTCGATCCTCTGCCTTACTTCGTCTATAGCTCAGAGGCTCCTCAACGATTCAGATCCTTTTGCTGGTCCAGATGCCACGTGGCTGATCTCTGGAAAAGCAGCCTGAATGATCGCACACTGAGGGAAATGAAACGGTGGAGACGAAATAGAGTTTATTGATTGAAAATGCTTATCTTTACTTTGGTAACACGATGTAGTGGGGAGCGGGAGGCAGTGAAGAGGGAACAAATAGGAGGAGAAGGAGAAGGACGAGGAGAACGGGGATAAGGGAGAATAAATGGGGGTGAGGAGAGAGGTAAAAGACACTAATGGGATGGCATGAAGAAAATGGGAAAATGAAGAAAAGAAAAGGGTGAAACGGGGGAAGGAAAGACAAGGGAATGGATGAGGAGATACAAAGGAGAGGAGGGATATAATGGTAACTAATGGGATGACATGGATGAGAGCATGGAAGGATGAGGAGACGAGGGAGGAGAATAAGGATGGAGGTAGAAAAGAGGGGATGACTGGGAAGGCACGAAGGTAAGAGGAAGATAATGGGAACTGAAAGAATAAGAAGAGTAGGAGAACAAGGAGGATGAGGAGAGGAAGAGGTAGATAAGAGGGGATGAATGAGAAGGTACAAAGGGTAAGAGGAGGACTACGAGAACTAGAAGAAGAGGAAGAGGAAGAGGAGGGGAAAGTGAATCGGGAAGAGGTAGAAGAACAGGAGAATAGGATGAGGAGAAGAACGTGAACGAGGAAGAAGAGGAGGAAGAGAGAGTGAATTAGGGAGAAGTAGAAAAACAGGAGAATAGCAAGAAGAGGATGAGGAAAAGAACGTGAACGAGGAAGAAGAGGAGGAAGAGAAAGTGAATTAGGGAGAAGTAGAATAACAGGAGAAGAGGAGGATGAGGAAAAGAAGAAGGAAGAGGAGGAGGAGGAGGAGGAGGAGAAAGTGAATTAGAGAGAAGAAGAACAGGAGATGGTTGCGGAAATATTATAGGAAAAAGGAAGATGTTTTGAGGATATAGGGACTGGTGTTGAGAGGAGAGGTAGATTCCGAACACATGAGAGGGGGTCAACAACTCTGTACTCTTGAGGGAACATTATAACTAACGGTGTGTGTGTGTGTGCGTGTGTGTGTGTGTGTGTGTGTGTGTGTGTGTGTGTGTGTGTGTGTGTGTGTGTGTGTGTGTGTGTGTGTGCTTATCTCTTTGTCTGTCTTAGTGTGTTTCTGTGCATCACGGGGTAACTTTGGTATAAATGCGCTCAAGTTCAACTCACCTACAAACGGTTTGATTGTTATCGTTCCACATATATTTATTAAAAGTAGAAATGTTGAAATAGAGAATAGGTCTTACACGGTCATGATATATACACGGTAAACACACATAAATACTGGCTGAGAAATGTTTATGCAAGTGTACGGGGGGGGGGGGTGCACGGGGGGGGGGACGTACTGGTCTGTTGGAGGGGGGGCAGGGAACGGGAATGTCTGACTAGAGACGACTCTCTCTCTCTCTCTCTCTCTCTCTCTCTCTCTCTCTCTCTCTCTCTCTCTCTCTCTCTCTCTCTCTCTCTCTCTCTCTCTCTCTCTCTCTCTCGTATAAACATTATAAGTTATTTAACAGTGTTTCGTATTTATCAACGTTGATTATGTTGAAATTCTCTCTCTCTCTCTCTCTCTCTCCTGGTAACTCGGTTCTCACTGACTAAGACAGGCAAAGCCTCCAAGAGGATTTGCACAAAATTTCAGCTTGGTCGGATAGATGGGAGATGCCCTTTAACGTAAGCAAGTGCCAGGTCCTTCAAGTTGGAACAAGGAATAAGAAGTTCGATTACGAAATGCGCGGCGTTAAACTCAAAAGCGTTCAGTGCGTCAAGGACTTGGGGATCAAAATCGCGTCAAACCTCAAATTCTCACAGCAATGCATCGATGCAGCAAATAAAGCGAACAGAATGTTGGGCTTCATTAAAAGAAACTTTGTATTCAAGAATAAAGATGTAATACTCCCGCTCTACAATAGTTTAGTCAGACTCCACTTGGAATATGCGGTACAGTTTTGGTCTCCCCACCATGCAAAGGATATTGCTAAATTAGAAGGTGTTCAGCGTCGGGCAACGAAAATGATCCCTTCCTTGTGCAACAAATTCTACGAAGAAAGGCTTTCTACCCTTAACATGTTCTCTCTTGAGAAACGTCGCCTCCGAGGAAAACTGATCGAATGTTTTAAAATACTTAATGGTTTCACGAATGTAGACAGATCAACATTGTTTATGATCGATGACACTTTGCGCACGAGGAACAACGGCGTAAAACTCAAATGTAGACAAGTAAATTCAGACTGCACCAAATTTTTCTTCACCAACGTTGTGGTGCGAGAATGGAATAAGGTTCCACCATCAGTGGTCCAGTGTAACACGATTGACTCCTTCAAAAATAAGCTCGACCGTCACTTCCTTCAACTTAATATCAACTAGAGTAGAAATGCAACGTTTTGGAGCCTTCTGATTAATGTAAAATCACTTAGGTTTAAGGACAGACCACCTACTATGCATTTCAGCGGCAGACAAACGGTGTTTTTTGCAGATATCTCCTAAACTAATCGTTGGATGAGTATGATATTTCAGCACACTACCTTGAACATCCGTTCGTAATTTTTGGTTAACATACCATATTGCTATATGTGTTATGTGAGGAGTTTACTGAGTGATATTACGCCTAATCCAGTCATCATATCAAAGGTGTTACACAGAATCGGACGAGTGTGGGGTACTCGTCTAACCCCTCCACCACCACCACCCTGAAGAACCCCCAGACCACTCCTTCTCTACCCCAGTATCACATGACCCTCTTCCCCCTACTCACACCATCAGCCTGCCACCTGTGATTTTTTGGCCCTAGTGTAATTACATACGTATAGGTATAATAGTTACATACGTCAGTATGTACATACATATCATACATTAATAATATTATCTAATACAATTGCTGGTATATGTGGACATGAAAACCAGACTGGGTCAAACGACCGTTAAAGCAATAGCTAATTCCGCTGTTAATCTCTCTCTCTCTCTCTCTCTCTGACTTTTACGCATTATACACATATGTATAGATTAAGAAAATATATGCAGTTTATACTTTTTTTATAACATGAATATACAACAAACAAGTCAACAAAATAATATTATATATAAACTGGACCACTTTTTATGATCAATAGGCAGACAGTACGCAATAAGAGTATCAACTTTTCCTAACAGTAGAAGGTCCAAGTCACAGGTAATTCCAGCACATCATGTTCACGTGGTTGACCATAACGACTGCAAACATGGCTCTCCTATATACTACACGTAAACGTGCTGTTGTACAGTAATTATCAACGTGAACCACTTCTTGCCTTCATGAAATTGTACCATACTCTTAGGAAATAATCATATCTATACATACACACTTACAGAACATTATAATGTATAAATACAGTAGTGGGAGAAGTAGGGAGGGGCACAGGAGTGAGGGAGGCGAGAAGCAAGGAAGAGGAGAGGAGGGATAAAGAGGCGGGGGGGGGGGGGACTTCCGAGACGGGGGAGACGTAGTAGTGGTTAGGAATGGTTTGGGTGGGTGTGGGGGGCACTTTCATTCGAATGCGTGAACATGACTCGTCGGCTTTGTGTTATTTTTCACGAGTAAACTCCTCACATAACATATATAGCAATGTGGTATGTTAACCAAAAATTACGAACGGATGTTCAAGGTAGTGTGTTGAAATATCATACTCATCCAACGATTCGTTTAGGAGATATCTGCAAAAAACACCGTTTGTCCACCGCTGAAATGCATAGTAGTCTGGACCATGGGGTCTGTGTGGTCTGATTTTTTATGTAATTCTATGTAAATCTCTCTCTCTCTCTCTCTCTCTCTCTCTCTCTCTCTCTCTCTCTCTCTCTAGCTTCTTGGAGGTGGCCGAGGTCGCGTCAAAACGCACGCCGTGGTTCAGGAAGAACTCCTCGATGGGCGTGGTGCTGTCGTCCGTGTCCTCGTCCGTGTCAGGTCGGGGCAGGGCGGTGGGGGAGCGGGGAGGGGCTCGTGATCGGCGGTGTTTTCCTGGGGGGGCTGAGCGGGGCTGAGGGTGTGTGATGGTGATGGTGATGGTGATGGCGCGTGGTGATGGTGGTGGTTGTGGTTGTGGTAGTGAGTGTCCTCCGCCGTGCTTGCCTCCCCGCGGGTGGTGCTGCTGCTGCTGGAGGAAGGGGAAGGGGAAGGGGAGGGGGAGGGGGAGGGGACGTGGATGGGGGAGGCGGGTGGGAGCTCCGTGTGGACATGATTGTGGAGGGGCGGGTGGTGGTGGGCGGCGGCGGGGGAGTACTGGCGGGGGGGAGGAAGGATTATCTGGTCGAGGGGAGGCTCTGAGGTGGGAGGGGGTGAGGGGAGTCGTGCCCCCTGGCCCTTGTTGCGACGCAGGAGGTCGAGTATGACCAGCTCAGAGGAGCGCTGGTTGGGATGGGATGGGCCGGGGCGTGGGCCGGGGCGGGGCGCCGTGTGCCGCGGGGTGGCGGCGTTGGGGCGGGACAGCGCCGGATGGTTCCTGCCGAGGCGGGGGCGCCAGTTGATGAAGGGGCCGCGTCCCCGGCCGCCGCCACCCTCACTGCCACCGCCGCCGCTGCCGCCATTGCTGCCGACGCCCTCCTCCTCGCCGCCGCCGCTGCCCAGCCTGATGATGATGGTCTTCATCTCGCAGCTGTCGGAGGCCTCAGCGTCGCTCTCCTCCAGGATGCTGAAGGGCGCTTCCTGCTCCCCGCTGTCACCCGAGTCCTGCCGAGACCTTGGGGGTCGCGGCTGGCCCACCCGGTTTGTCGCGGACTCATTCGCGGCGGGCGTGTCAAATGACACCCTCGCAGTCTTGTCTGTCCTGGGGAAGGCGACGCAGCGCAGGATGCCGCGCACGTCCGCCACGCGCGCCGTCACGCCTACCTTGCGGCGGCGGTGGCGCCCTTCCCGCCGCCCCAGCACCTCCACTCGCCGCGCCCCACGCGGCTTGACCTCTACCAGCAGCTTCTCGCAGTCACCCCCGCCGCCCCACGCCGCCCCCTCCATCGTTGCCTCGGCCATCGGCACGTGACCAGTCGAAGGGTCTGGAGTTGCAGTCCAGCCGCCGTCGCCGTCCCCGCCACCCGCCACACACGGCATGGGCGAGCCGTACCCCACGAAGGCGAGGTTCCGCTCACCCGAGCACTGCTTGGAGGCAGCGGAGCAGAGCGGCGGAGCCCACCCCGCCTCGCCGGGGCCTTCACCCTCCAGAACACGTCCCTGGCACTCCACGCCGAGCGCCTCGTCAGGGTGACGCAGCGCCCCGTCTCCTGCCATCAGCCCCGCCCCGTCACTCTCACTGACACCCTGAAATCCAGCGGCCTCTTCGCCGTTCACCCTCCCTACTGTTGATACTTCCCGCACCCTAGTCACGCACTGCCTCTCCCCACCGTTGTCCTCGCCCGCCCTCATGCCCTCACCCGCCCCCTGGCTCCAGGCACGGCCAGTGACGGGGGTTTGGGAGGCGGCCGGCCTCATGGTGGGGTGCGGGGTGGTGGTGGTAGCAGCGGGGAGGGCAGGACCCGCCTCGCCCTGGTGATGATTGGTGGAGGTGATGGCTGTGGAGGGGGTGGTGGAGGTGGAGGTGGAGGTGGTATTGGTGGTGGTGGTGGTGGCTTCAGGGCATGGAGCGCTCGGGTGGGGGGGCCTTGCCGGAACGACTGTGCAGGAGTTGGTGTTGTTACTGTTATTGCTTGTGGTGATGGAGGTGGTATTGTTGTTGTTGTTGCCGCTGCTGTTGTTTGTGGTGGGTGTCGGGGTGGTGGCAATGGTGATGATATGGTTCTGTGTGGTGGGGGTAGTGATGAAGGATGTGGTGGTGGTGGTGGTGGTGATGGAGGCGGGGGTAGTGGCAGCAGCAACGGTGGTAATGACAAGGGCTGGTGTGCTATGTTCCGTGGGTGTGGTGGAGGTGTTGGTGGAGGTGGTGGTGGTAGTTGGGTGGTCAGACTGTGTGGAGGTCGTGGAGGTGGTGGCGGCAGGGGTGTTGGGGTGCACAGAACTTGGATAAGATCGTGTGGTGGCAGTGGTGGTGGTGGAGGCGGCAGTGGTGGTGGTGGTGGTGGTGACAGCAGCTGTGGTGACCGAGGCAGCTGCAGCGGCGGCGGCGACGGCGATGGCGGCTGCAGCGGTGGCCACCTTCTCGGGGTCTGTGTCTCCCCTCCGCATCTCGTTCCTCGCCGCCTCAGCCTGGGGACGGGGAGGAAGGCGTTAGTGCATGCTTGTGTGTGTGAGTGTGTGTGTATATGTGTGTGTGTGTGTGTGTGTGTGTGTGTGTGTGTGTGTGTGTGTGTGTGAGTGTGTGTGTATGTGTGTGTGTGTGTGTGTGTGTGTGTGTGTGTGTGTGTGTGCTCGAGCACACTATAGCTTGTACGGTGAATAAGCTGAATTTGAGATGTCACGCGTCGTGAATCGGGTGTTCATTGTTATCAATAATCTTGAAATTAGAGAAACTGTTTTCCTAATGTAATTCTTAAAGGTCAACTCGAAGTCTAATGTTACCCCAAGTACTTTTATGGAGTTACAAGTGCGGATTTCCTGATTGTCAATTAAGATAACAGGATGTGGTCGATCGGCGGCCCTTGAGCGTCTAAAAATGAGACTGCTAGTCTTGGCAGGATTTAATTTCATGTCCTAATGAATAGGAGGAATCTGAAGGCTCAAGTACCACTTGTGAGCGGTCTCTCTCTTTTATAGCACGAGAACAAGCGTGATTGAACCAAGGCTTTTTAGCATGAGGAATAGAGAAAGTACGGGAATGTGTGCCTTCATTCCAAAGACAATCACCTCAGTGATGCGTTGGGCACACACAAAGCGGTCTCTGTCCTGGAAGCAGTAATCATTCCACGGGAAATCGGAAAAGTACATCCTCAGGTCGTCCCACCGAGCTGAAGCAATATGCCAGAAGCACCGCCTCTTCGGTGGGTCCAGAGGGTGTACAGGAGCGATAGATCAGAATGCGGTAATAAGGTTGTGATCAAAGTGGAACAAACTGAGTAGGTATTTAGTTGAAGGAAACACAACTGAATGACATTTAAACATTTAAACGGAAATTAAATGCATTTATGGACGTGAAGGGAATTTGATGAACGACCCATATTGAGGAGCTGCCTTGTGTAGGCGTCTGGCCTCTTGTAATCTCCTCATATCCTTGTGTGATCGGAGGAGCTCTACGGAGAAAATAGTTTAACAGATGAAGCTGAAAGGTTACAGGTTAGAAAGAGGTCTGGAATGTTGGGAGTGTCTCCAAGGTGGTCGGTGATACATGATTCTCTACATCATTAAGGAGAGCAAAGTTGTAGGCTTGTTCGCCAGGCTGGTCAGTGAATGAGGATGAAAGCCGAAGCTGGTGGTGAACATTGAAATCTCCTAAGATAGAGATTTCACCGAAGGGAGAATGAGTCAAGATGTGCTCCACTTTAGGATTCAAACAGTAAAGAAAAAAAGCATACTTGGTAGAGTTAGGTGCTAGATAAACATAGCAGATGTATTTGGTAACAATAACAACTAAGTCTCAGCTAGATGGTGGAAAATTCTGAAGAATCAAGGACGTGGGCACGAGAGCAAGTGATGTCGTTTCGTACGTAGACGCAACACCCAGCTTTGGATTGAAATTTAGGATGGAAATAGTAGGAGGGAACAGAGTAGAGATTAGTCAGTAACCTCCGAGACCTCTGTTTCGGTGAGGAAGAGAAGGTGAGGTTTAGAGGAGGAGAGATGGTGTTCCACAGAATGAAAATTTAAGCGAAGACCGCGAATGTTGCAGAAGTTCATGAAGAAAACGTTGGACACCTCTTTCCGTGGATACCGTAAGTGGAATCCGATCTGGAGACACTCCTGGTGCCCCACCCCACTTTTATTAATTAAGTGTGGTGTGGAAAATCTCGAGAGAGCATGCTGAAGTACTCTCTGATGTTAGTGAGACAAAAAGGAAACGGAAAGTGAGGACACGGGAAGATCTTTGATAGGCTTGCAGCACCCCTTAGCCTCCCGTATATACTTTAGCTCATCTCGAGTGTCTTACGCCCGTTTCGGCAGGTGTCTACCTGTGTGTGTGCGCCTAGATGGCACCGTGTGTCCGTGGTGTGATGTGCATGGCGCGGCAGCCTGTGTGGGTCAAGGGGTGGGGTGGCGCGGCGGGCCCACCTGTGAGGTCATCCAGCCGTGGGTGAGGGAAAAGAACTCGCGGCCTTCGGTGGCGTCCAGCTTGTTCTCCCGCACGGCGCGCACCACGCGCCGCCGCAGCCGAGGGATGAGGGAGTCCAGCAGGTCTTCCGTGGTCTGGCAGGCCCGCTCCTCCCGCAACACGCCGCTCCACGCCTCGCCTGCACAGAGTTGTCGTTACATAGTTATTACCGTGCACCAGTATTCCTCGAGGGTTTACATAAATCATACAGTACATAAAAATACAAGGGCCAGTCTGTCATGTCAACCTGGTGGGCAAAGGGACGCACTCAGTTGTAAATAACCAGCTGCCGAAGAGTTAGACTCACGTGCAAGTCATTCATTGGGGACGTGTGGCATACAGTGGTGGGAGGACATTTTATGATGATTTTCATTTACATTCTGTCTTTCACTTATAGCTTACACATGAAATTAGCAGATTGATTGATTGGTAAACACGTTTTGAATTTAGTTTCATAGGAATCTAAGTTATAATAAAAGTAGATGTTTCAGACAGACACTCAACATTCACATATCGAGGTTAAGGTGATGATGTGTAGCTGGGAGACACCTGCACGCCTACCTGTCTATTGACCTGCCGACCTTACTGACCTACACACACATTTATAGGCACATATTGGAAAATAGATCAAAAACTTCGGCAGGTCAGTAGTTAAGCACGATTTACCTACTTTCCTAATGATCCTCTACAACGTACGGATCGGGAGGCAGGTGGGCACCTAAGAGGGGGAGCTGAAAAAACAGTGGATAGGAAGATTAATATATCAGCCTACGGGCGCATACCTGCTCCCTCTATATCAGAGGCACTGCGGTACCTTAGTGAGAATCTCCGAATGTACATCACTGAGTGGAGGGAATCAAACCCGGGCCCTCACAATAGAATCTGTGGAACATGCCAACGTAGCCACTTATGAGCTGAAAGGTCACCGTGACTATGTAGCTCACCAATGGCTAAGTTGGTCCTGACATCCACTTCCCTGCTTCCCTGTATCGACCTGCTCACATACTTGTAGATAGGTGCAGACTGGTGTGTGTATAAGTGTGGGGGGTTGGACAGGCAGGCAGGCAACTATGTGGGTTAATATAACCTGAGTAGGTAGGAAGAATCTGCCACCCCCTGCTCACCAACCTACATATCTACTCACTCACGTCCCTTCCTACTGGTCACAGGGTTCCACACTATAACGCGCAGCGCCACAACTCATCCCTGTTACGCCTTTTGCGACACCCTGGACTCATTTTAGTATTCTCCTCGTCATCGAAAGATTATAAATGTGCGGGGCTCGTGCAAGGATGGGCTTCGTTGCTGCTCCCAAGCCGTGTCCTTAACTCTGGTGCCCAGCTGCTAGAGCAGTTCCATGCCACGCCACGCCGTGGGCACAGGGGCGCCAGGACGACTTAGCAGTTAGTTTGCTCCACCAGGACCACCTGGCGAGGGTCATGTAGCCAATTTTGTTGCCTTGGCCTCGGTCCGATGACAATATGTTAACGATAACGTTACGATAATAACTGATAACAGTAGTTTCCATCATTGTATATGATTGCTTAGTTCAGGCCAAGTGATTTAATGGACAAAAATAATTAGTGTTCAAAGGAACAAACGATCTTGTGGCGGCTCATCGGCGTCGCTGCGTGGTAAGCGCCGCTGTGTGTGATTGCTTGAATACCTGACTCCACCTTTCCTCTCAGGCTGCAGTTATATTACCGTATAATACACGGTACCACTGGCCTGGCATTACAGAAAACAGCATAGCAAGTCAAGTACTACACACTGAGAAGAATTGGTGGGCGTTTAAGCGTTGAAGGAGTTTCAAAACAAACTGCAGTGTGTTGACGCGAATGTAGCCAGCCGGGCTGTGCTGAGGGTGACGATAGAAGGAAGTGATACTTTTATTCCTAAGTCCAGGTCCTCTTTGGGGAGGGCTGACTAGTAGTGGCGCAGGTGGATTCTTACAGAGACGCTGATACAAGGCGCTAATACAAGGCGCGTAGACTTGTCCCAGTGGACTGATCTGCTGGCGACGCGGCTGGCGCGGAGCCACGCACGGCGCGTCGACTGTGACACCAGCCCTAACGCTGCTCCGACCGCTGGACCGGGAGGTGGCGACGTACTACTCCTGCCCTCTTGGTTACGTTACTTGCTATGGTGAGGGCCACACGCCCCCGCCTGGATGCCGCCTCATTTCTGAGTGGTGTGTGTCCCGCTCACCTGACAGGTCCAGCTGGGAGCCGTACGCCCGCCTCAGCATTGCGTCCCGGGCCGAGGCTGCCGCCCCCCCGCCGCTGCCGCTGGCGTCGCTCCACACGCTGCGGGGAAGGGAAGGTTAGGAGGCATCGAGGGCCAGAATACGAGGAAATGGAATTTATAGTCATTTTGCAATTCCTGAAGATTTGTACTCTGAAATTATATAAAATCACTGACAAAATATTATATTAGAATAAAACGGCATCATCACGAAGAGGCGGCCATTCAAAGATATTTTTCCTATACAAAGGCGGGGCGTGGCGCAGCATTTACTGCTGCACTGTATACTTTTTTTGGTGATCTTCGTAGCTGAGTTTGTGCCTCCCGCCACCACGCTTGGCACGTGAGCTGTGAAGAATTTACGAGCAAGGGAGAAGAGGGTAAAGAAAGGAAAGGACTGACAGCGCAAAAACAAAAGGAGTAGACGAAGTAATGGAAAAACAGTGGACGAGAGGATGGAGAAAGGGTGAGAGAGACAACACAGAAACGAAAGAAACAGAAGGAAGAATGACAAAGTAAGGGAGATGAGACGAGGGAGAAGAGAGGACTGGCTGCACCGACACAGGGTGAATATATTAACGAATGGAAGAGGAAGGGAGGTCAGGAAGGGAACTGCCTCCACACACACTCGAGGAATAGATGAAGTCATGGAAGAACAAATATGCAGCTGGACAAATGAAAAGAGAAACAGCACGAATATTAAAAGGAACTGTGGGAGAATGGGGTAGGATAAGTGTGGCTGATTGACTGGAGAAAACCGACAACCATACAGGGGCAGAGTCAGGTCTCATCTCAACTCTCCCCGACGCCTTGACACCAACAACCACCTTCAGGTAACCGCAAAGCCCCCGCGCCCTGCACCTCAACCCTGTCAACAACCACCTGAAAGTAGTTGTTTATGTCAAGTCACCGAGGAGAGTTGGAGTGGGACGTGCCTCTACCCCGTTATGGTTGTCAGTCCTCACCACCCATGACCGTTGTTGTGTTGCGTCAAGAGGAAGGGGTTTGATGGTTGATTCGGGTTAACAAAGATGAAAACAAATTGAATTATCGCTTTATCATCTCTCTCTCTCTCTCTCTCTCTCTCTCTCCCCTTTATCTCGTTCTCGTTTTTATCTGACTCTCCTATATTTCTCAACTTTCTTTTTCGACATTTCTTTTGCTTACATTTCATCTCCTCTTTTTTTTTTTTTCTCCCCAGCTCTCTTTTGCCTGTCTTTCCATTTCTTTCTCTCTTTCTCTATCTATCTATCTATCTATCTATCTATTATCAATCTCTATCTGATATCCACTTACTCGTTCACTCACTCAAACATTCACCCTTATTCACTCACTCACTCACTCACCTGATCTCCCTCTTGAGTGTGCTGCGGGCGTGGGCTCCGGCTGTGGCAGAGGCGAGGAAGGGCGCCGCTGCCAGGGAAGTCTTGAGCCGCTGCATGAGGGTCAGCTGGGGAGGCATGAGGCCCAGCATAGCGGAGCCCACGTACATGCTAAGGGAAGGGAAGGGAAGGGAAAGGAAGGTAAACACAACTACCTCACTAGTCATAAGCCAACGTTGCCAGATTGTTGTACTCCGTTTCTCATATTTTCCGATTTCCATCCCCAAATCTGTTTTCTGGGCCACAATAACTAGATTTGCTTGTAGTTGTTCTTGAAATGGTTTATTATTCCTGTTTCCTGGTGATGTTTATGGGGGAGAAGCTGGTAAATGTGATGCTTCGAGTACGATAATCTGGCAAGGGTATAGTCATAACACCCCCGACGATAAATTGCCTCTGTGATCGTAGGTGTTTCTCCCTTCTCCCTTCTCCCGATACTTCCTCATCTCCTTAACCCGGTAGGTGCGGGGATCATGTATCTTAAAGGCCCCTCTAAGCGAATTAATGAGAAAAAGTCATCGCTCACGCAAACCATTTCATACTATATAGTACCAATACATTTGTGATCAGTTTACGCATCATCTATTTTTGGGGTTTATATCATGGTAAAAATTTGGCCCATAGCTGGTACACGGTAAAGCCACAAATTTGGCCCGTCGCTGCTACCGGGTTAACAGGTAGATTATAGTGTCTAAATGCCTCCCTCTCTACACCTATGCCTCACTATTTCTCCTTTTTTTTGTATTCGCTTTTATTTTCCCTTTCTTGGAGTCTCAGGTGTATGTGGACATCTTAACAGGTAGATTATATTGTCAAAACGCCTCCCTCTCTACCCTATGCCTCACTGTTTCTCCTGTTTTCTTTTCAATCGCTTTTATTTTCTCTTTCTCGGAGTCTCAGGTGTTTATGGGCAGCTTAACAGGTAGATTATATTGTCAAAACGCCTCCCTCTCTACCCTATGCCTCACTGTTTTTCCTTTTTCTTTTTGCATTCGATATTATTTTCCCTTTCTCAGCGTCACAGGTGTTTTGGGGCACTGGACAGGTAGGGTATGGTGAACTTCTTCCTTCCTCTATCTCTTGTTCTTTTTTTTTCGCTCTTCCTGCATTTCTCGTGTCCTTCCCGCCTGCTCCAACCTTTCTCTCTCATTGGCTTTTCCTCCTCTATCGTTTGTCTTCCTCTTCCCTTCCTCCTCCCTCTCTGCCTGCTTCACCTCTTAATGATAATGATGATATATGATTGTAATAGTTCATCTTCTTACCTCTCGACGGCGGCGCTGGGGGTGGTGTCCGAGGGTCGCGAGAGGCTGGTCTTGTTGGAGGAGCCGATGTGGCAGCGCACCGTCTTGGCCGTCTTGAAGGCCGACCTGTCATTCTTCTCGGGCCTGGCACAGTGGAAGGTTAGGTTAGGTTAGGTTAGGTTAGGTCACGCTAAGACAAGGAAATGAGGTATACAGGGAAAGAAGGGACGACAAAACGAAATATACAGGGAAAGAAGGGACAAGCAAACGAGATACACAGGGAAAGAAGGGACATTAAAACGAGACATACAGGGAAAGAAGGGACAAGGAAACGAGATATACAGGGAAAGAAGGGACATTAAAACGAGACATACAGGGAAAGAAGGGACAAGGAAACGAGATATACAGGGAAAGAAGGGACAAGGAAACAAGATATACAGGGAAAGAAGGGACAGGGAAACGAGATATACAGGGAAAGAAGGAACAAGGAAACGAGATATACAGGGAAAGAAGGGACAAGGAAGAGAGATATACAGGGAAAGAAGGGACGGTGAAAAGAGATATACAGGGAAAGAAGGGACGGGGAAACGAGATATACAGGGAAAGAAGGGACAAGGAAACGAGATATACAGGGAAAGAAGGAACAAGGAAACGAGATATACAGGGAAAGAAGGGACAAGGAAACGAGATATACAGGGAAAGAAGGGACATTAAAACGAGATATACAGGGAAAGAAGGGACGAGGAAACGAGATATACAGGGAAAGAAGGGACAAGGAAACGAGATATACAGGGAAAGAAGGGACGAGGAAACGAGATATACAGGGAAAGAAGGGACAAGGAAACGAGATATACAGGGAAAGAAGGGACAAGGAAACGAGACATACAGGGAAAGAAGGAACAAGGAAACGAGACATACAGGGAAAGAAGGGACAAGGAAACGAGATATACAGGGAAAGAAGGAACAAGGAAACGAGACATACAGGGAAAGAAGGGACAGGGAAACGAGATATACAGGGAAAGAAGGGACATTAAAACGAGATATACAGGGAAAGAAGGGACATTAAAACGAGATATACAGGGAAAGAAGGGACAGTGAAACGAGATATACAGGGAAAGAAGGGACATTAAAACGAGATATACAGGGAAAGAAGGGACATTAAAACGAGATATACAGGGAAAGAAGGGACATTAAAACGAGATATACAGGGAAAGAAGGAACAAGGAAACGAGATATACAGGGAAAGAAGGAACAAGGAAACGAGATATACAGGGAAGAAGAAAAAAAGTACAAGAGGTTAAGAAAGGAAGGAAGGAAGACGTTTAGAAGGAAAAAAAATACACAAAAAGCGAGGAGGAAAGAAATAATTGTGAAAAAAAGTTGTTTACGTTAAGTTGGGTTAGGCTTTGTTATTGGGTATAGAGTTAAGTTATCTCTATTCTGTTCCTGATTATCGTAACTTTCAACTAAGACCAAATTCCCTCACGTTGACCTCAGAAAACGTTGAGTGAAGTTAGATTATCTGTATTCTGTTCCTGATTATCATAACTTTCAACTAAGACCAAATCCCTTTACGTTGACCTCATAAAACGTTGAGTGAAGTTAGATTATCTGCAGTCTGTTCCCGATGTATATACCTTTCAACTGATACCAAGGCCCTTTACGTTGACCTCAGAAAACGTTGAGTGAAGTTAGATTATCTGCAGTCTGTTCCCGATGTATATACCTTTCGACTGATACCAAGGCCCTTTACGTTGACCTCAGAAAACGTTGAGTGAAGTTAGACTATCTGCTGTCTCTTCCTCATCTTTATATCTTTCAAATGATACCAAATTCTTTTACGGTGACCTCAGAAAGCGTTGAGTGAAGTTAGATTATCTGTATCCTGTTCCTCATAATCTTGCAACAGAGACAGAATTCCCTTATACTTTAGCCTTAGAAAAACGATGATCGACCTTAGTATTGCATCATTTCAACTGCGACCCAATGCCCTTATGTTGACCTTACAGCCTTAGAAAAACAATGACCTTAGTATTGCATAATTTCAACTGCGACCCAATGCCCTTATGTTGACCTTAGAGCCTTAAAAAAAAGATGAGTGACCTTCGTTTTGCATCATTTCAGCTGTGACCCAATGCCCTTACGTTAACCTCAGAGCCTTAGAAAAACGATGATCGACCTTAGTATTGCATCATTTCAACTGAGACCCAATCCCCTTACGTTAACCTTATAGCTGAGATCTAATTCCTTTACGTTAACCTTAAAAAAAGCGATGAATGACCTTAATTTTGTATCGAGTCGCGTCCATATCGTGTTTCCACCTGGCGCTCACCTGAAGAGGATGATGTAGAGCTTGGGAAAGAAGAGCAGCACGAGGGTGACGAGGGCGCTGAGCGAGGTGCACATGCTCATACAGATGATCTTGTGTCGGCTGCCGAAGTAGATGGGGAACCAGGCGAGCTGAGGGCAGGGAGGAAGGTCAGGGGAAACTCTTTATTAACAACCAAATCACAATCCAACGGCAGCTTCTATACTGTTTTCCGCTTAGTCAAAATCCACATACTTCACCTAGTTTCATTTTCATTGTCCGCTAATAAGAGATCAAGGGCCAGTTTCACAGTTCCCCATGACGGGTTAGTAAGCTCCCAAACCAATACCAAAGCCTCCGAAATTGCCTTGTATAGTCTGGTGTTTTCATTTAAGTTCACAAATTTGACGAAACTATACAGGAAAAGTCTTGTGTATTTAGTGTGGCATCGAAGACCTCACCGTTTTGGATTGTATGGGATTCTATAGTTTGGTTCGGGCTGTTACGAAGACACTGTGTTGGACTGTGAAATCGGCTCAAAGTTAGTGTTCTGGAAGGAAAATGATTTATAGAAAGCTTGTAAAGAGCATACTAGTAACACACATATCCCCCACCCAATGAAACACACTAACACCAAGCCTAACACTCCCACCCTTGACACGATATTTCTATAACCTCGTAGTCTGTTCTCATATCTAACACATGGATTTCCCCTCACTCAATATAACACTAACACAAGACTAATACCCCCATCCACATCTAACTTGTATGATATCTAAGTAACCCCTTCAGTCTGTTCTCAAATCTAACTCAGTCCATGTAACACACTAACGTTATTATATTTTATTCCTGTTTTTATTTTTATTCTTATTTTTCTTGTTCATCTTTTCCTGTTTTTGTTCTTTTCGTTCCTCTTCTTTCTTCTTCTTCTTCTTGTTTTTGTTCTTCTTCTTCTTCTTCTTCTTCTTCTTCTTCTTCTTCTTCTTCTTCTTCTTTTTGTTCTTTTTGTTCCTCTTTTTCTTCTTCTTCTTCTTCTTCTTCTTCTTCTTCTTCTTCTTCTTTTTGTTGTTGTTGTTCTTCTTGTTTTTGTTGTTGTTGTTCTTCTTGTTCTTGGTTTTATTCTTTCTTCTTCTTCTTCTTCTTCTTCTCCTTCTTCTTCCCACCCTTAACATGATATCCGGGTAACCTCTTAATCTATCCTCCAATCTCGTCCCTTCTCTTCCTCTTTTCCCCTCGTTTTCTCGCCTTCCTCCCCTCCTCTTCCTTCCCTCGCTCCGCTCTCCTTCACATCTCATTCATCAGCTTTATTCCCCTTCCTTCCCCCTTCACTAATTAATATTTTTAGCTCCGTCTTCCCCTTCATTGAACGTCTCGCCTCGGACCATTTCCTTGGGCTACGTTCTTTTACTCTCTCTCTCTCTCTCTTGGTCCTTTCTTTGCTCGCCTCTCCTCCTTTATCTCTTCGTGCGATTTTTTTTTATAATTTTCCGCTGTGATTTTTTTTTGTTTCGTAATTTCTTCCTTTTTTTTGTTGTGATTGAGTAAAAATTTTCATCTTTTTCTTTCGGTCTTTTTTTTCTCCTTTCCCATTTTTCTTTAATCCTGCTTTTCCATTTATTGACGTGATTTTTTTTCTTTTATTAATTTTTTTCTTCGTTTATGTAGATTTTAAAACCGAAGCCCTTCCGTTTTCTGTGTTAATCTCTTTCCGTTTTCTTTCTTTTTTCTTTTCGTGAGTGTATTCCATTTTCCGATATCATTTCCTTGTATTCCTTAATTACTTTATCTTCCCTTCACTTATATCCCCAAGAACAATCTCTCGAGCAATCCCCAGCACCTCTTTGTTTTATATTGATCGTTTTTTTTTTCCAGTTTTCATTTTTTGTTTTCTTTTTACCAACAGTTTTCTTGCCCCCTTATTCTTGCTTTAAAAAAAATACTTCAGTTGTTCTGTTCACCAAAATATTACTTCCTTGTTCCCTCCTTCCTTCCTTCCTTTCTACCATAATTCCTTCCTTCCTTCCTTCCTTCCTTAATTTCTTCTTAACTTCCTTCCTTCCTTCCTTCCTTCCTACCTTCCTTCCTTCCTTCCTCGCTCCCTCCCTCCCTCCCTTCATTACGTACTTCCTTCCTTTTTTCCTTCCTTCTTTCTGTACTTCCTTCCTTCCATCCTTCCTTCCTTCCTTCCTTCCTTCCTTCCTTCCTTCCCTCCATCCTTCCTTCCTTCCTCCCTTCTTTATTTCCTCTATGTATTCTCTGTATTATCACTCCCGCGTTTGCCTATGTTACCTGTCTTTCAAATCATTAATATAACCAGTCCAACACATATATATAGTCCGTTTGGGTGGGGTTCGAACCTCTTCACAGCGCCCCACCACCCCAAACACCTCACTCCCTCCGTCATATGTCATCTACGTACTATCTGAAATTGTGTATCAGATATTATGTATACACTAAATAAGGTTCGGCAGCGCTATGGTAAGGGAAATCCCCGAGTTGGCCCCGCCCAAAATGAGTTTAAGGCTGAGTTAGATTATTTATAGTTGTTGAGCTCTGGTTTTCATATTATTCTCTCTCTCTCTCTCTCTCTCTCTCTCTCTCTCTCTCTCTCTATCTATCTATCTATCTATCTATATCTATCGTTCTATCTATCTCAGTTTTTACTCTACGTCCATTGCTCTATCTAATAATATCGTCTATGTTTTCTCTTTCACCTCTTCATTCTCTCCTCTTTCATTCCCTTCGTTTATTCTCTCTATTTGCCTTCCTCCCTTTCACTCCCTATCATGTCCGCCATTCCTCCACGCCTGTCTCCCTTCCCTTTTATCTCTCTCTCTCTCTCTCTCTCTCTCTTCCTTCGTGATTTGTATTCCCTTCCCTTCCAAGTATTTACGGAGCGAGGGCATGGAAGATGGGAAGAGAGAGAGAGAGAGAGAGAGAGAGAGAGAGAGAGAGAGAGAGAGAGAGAGAGAGAGAGAGAGAGAGAGAGAGAGAGAGAGAGAGAGAGAGAGAGAGAGAGAGAGAGAGAGAGAGAATGAGAGAGAGAGAGAGAGAGAGAGAGAGAGAGAGAGAGAGAGAGAGAGAGAGAGAGAGAGAGAGAGAGAGAGAGAGAGAGAGAGAGAGAGAGAGAGAGAGAGAGAGAGAGAGAGAGAGAGAGAGAGAGAGAGAGAGAGAGAGAGAGAGAGAGAGAGAGAGAGAGAGAGAGAGAGAGAGAGAGAGAGGGCAGAGAGCAGAGAGCAAAGGCCACAAAGGGAATGAAAGGGAAAGAGAAAAAAGAAAGAAAGAAAAATTAAAAGAGAGATAGATATAGATAGATAGATAGAAAGGATGTAGATAGGTAGATAGATAGATAGTTAGGTAGCAGGGAAAGAAAAGAAAGAAAGAAGGAAAGAAGGAAAAAAGAAGGAAGGAAGGAAAAAATTAAACAAGGGAAGAAAGTGAGGGGAAAAGGTGGAAGAACTGGATAGATGATGAGGGGAAGAAGTGGAAGAACTGGATAGAGGTGGAGGAACTGGATAGATGATAAGGGAAGAAGTGGAAGAACTGGATAGAGGTGGAAGAACTGGATAGATGATGAAGGGAAGAAGTGGAAGAACTGGATAGAGGTGGAGGAACTGGATAGATGATAAGGGAAGAAGTGGAAGAACTGGATAGAGGTGGATGAACTGGATAGATTGTGTGGGGAAGAGGTGGAAGAACTGGATAGATGGTGAGGGGAAGAGGTGGAAGAACTGGATAGATGATAAGGGAAGAAGTGGAAGAACTGGATAGATGAGAAGGGAAGAAGTGGAAGAACTGGATAAAGGTGGAAGAAGTGGATTGATGAATATGTAAATTAATGAGGAACGAATGGAGGAGGTGGGAGTAAGAAGGTATAGGAGAAGGGAATGAAAGAAGTGGATAAAACAGATAAAAAAGAGGATGAAGTATAAAAAGTATGAAGTATAAAAATTAAAAAACCACAAACATCACCACACATTGCTACCCCTCCCCCCCACCCTTCCCTACCACCCCACCACCACCACCACCACCACCCACCCAGATGACGCAGGTGGTGTACATGGAGAAGCCGATGAACTTGGCCTCGTTGAAGTTCTCTGGGAGGTTCCTGGTCTTGACGGCGTACACGGTGCACATCAGGATCAGAAAGAAGTCCCAGGCCAGCGGGGCGATGATGGCGCGGTTGGTGGTGTTGCAGACCAGCATCACCTGCGACACAAACACACGTACAGACACACAGAGAGACTGGAGGTGATTGGTTGTGTTGTGACTGGTTGTGTTGTTATAGACTGATTTTTTTTTTTTTTTTTTTACAGCAGTCAGTTAAAGGGCATAAAAATTAGGTATAAGAAATGTGAAAAAAAGCCCGCGTTGTGTTGTGAGCGATGATAATTGGTTGATAGGTTGATAGCTAGATAGATAGTTTGATGAAATATAGATCAGTAGGTAAATAGATATGCAGTTATTTAGTTAGTTGATTACGAACATACGAAAATAGAATAAACACACACACACACACACACACGCACACACACACACACACACACACACACACACACACACACACACACACACACACACACACACACACACACACACACACACACACACACACAATAACCCGTCTATGTCCAACACGTCCGTCATACCTCGCTTGAATTCTCTCTCTCTCTCTCTCTCTCTCTCTCTCTCTCTCTCTCTCTCTCTCTCTCTCTCTCTCTCTCTCTCTCTCTCTTACCTGGTCAAGATTCGGGTAGCCTCTCTCTCTCTCTCTCCTCTCTCTCTCTCCTCCTTACCTGGTCAAGATTCGGGTAGTCATGGCGGCTGTTCGGTGGGTCAAGGATGAGCATGGCAATGATGATCCCCAGTTCGATTCCAATTAGGCCGCACGTGATGACCACCTGGGGAGAGAGACAGGTAGAAATGGGGGCTGAGAAAGGGGTTAGGAGGGGAAGGAAAGGGGTTGAGACTGAAGGGGAAGAAGGTGGGATTGAATGAAAGGGGAGAGAAGGGGAGACTGAATGGGAAGGAAAAAAGGAATGACAGAGGAAATGAAAAATGAAAAGGGAATGATAGAGGGGTGAAGAGGGGAAGGAAAAGGGTTGAGAATGAAGGGGGAAAAAGGATGGGAGTGAATGAGAGAGAAGGGAAGGGGGAGATTGAATTGAAAGGAAAAAAAATGAATGACAGAGGAGAGGAAAAATGAGAAGATGGAAGGGGAATGATGGAGAGGGGTGAAGAGGGGAAGGAAAAGGGTTGAAAAGGAAGAGGAAGATGAATGGGAATGAATGAGAGAGAAGGGAAGAGGGAGATTGAATGAGAAGGGAAAAATGAATGACCGAGGAAAGGACAGGTACAAAAATGGAAGGGGGTTGAGAAAGGGGTTAGGAGGGGAAGGAAAGGGGTTGAGACTGAAGGGGAAGGGTGGTAGTGAGTGAGAGGGGAGAGAAGGGTTAGATGGAATGGGGAGGAAAAATGGATGGGTGGGAGGGAAGGAAAAATGAGATGGGTAGAAAAGGTGTGAGATGAGGGAGGGAGAGAGAGAGAGAGAGAGAGAGAGAGAGGTACTAACCTCTCTCTCTCTCTCTCTCTCTCTCTCTCTCTCTCTCTCTCTCTCTCTCTCTCTCTCTTTCTCCTTTCTTCCTTCCATCCGTCTCGTTTTTCCTTTTTTTATTCATTTTCTCCTTTTTCCTCCATTCTCTCTCTCTCTCTCTCTCTCTCTCTCTCTCTCACACACACTCACCTTCACACACTCACTCTCACTCACTTTCACTTTCACTCACTCACTCTCTCACTCTCACACACACCAACACACCTGCGCAGTAGCCGACATGAATCTAGGTTTGCGCATCGTGATCTTCTTGTTACCAGCGAGTATTCTGGCGATGCGGTTCGTCTTGGTGACCAGCGCCGCGTAGATCATGGCGAAGGAGAGGCCGGGCAGCACACGGGAGGCGGCGCAGGCGACGGGCGAGGGGCGAGCGAGCAGGGGCAGAGTGGCGCAGTAAGAGACCATCATGCCCACGAAGATGATGTACGAGAGCTCCCTTGTAGAGGCCTGTTGGTGAGGGAAGGGGTCAGTTAGGCGTTGGGTAGTTGAGAGAGTGGAAAGGAGAGGAATAGAGAGAGGGAAGGAGGACGGAATGATGGAAGGAATGGATGGAACAAAGAAGGGAAGGAAGTAGAGGGGGAAATGATGAAAGAAAGGAAGGATATAAGGGAGGGATGGAGGAAGAAATGGAGAAAGAATGATAAAAAGGAGGGAAGGATGAAAGAGGGAAAGAGGAAGGAATGAAGAAAAAACCCAAAAACTGAAGTGAAGGAGGGAAAGAAAAGGAGGAATAAAGAAGGGAGAGAAGAGAAAGGAATAAAAAAAGCAAAAAATGAAATAAAGGAGGAAAGGAAAAGTACAAAAGGAGAAAGAAGGAAAGAGGAAGAAATGAAAAAAAAACAAGGACACACACACACACACACACACACACACACACACACACACACACACACACACACACACACCTTGACGACGGGCGTGTGGTTGTACTTGATGAAGACCGTCATGGTGAAGCAGGTCGCCAGCAGGCCGAGACACGCCAGGGTGAGCGACGCGATGGACTCCGGGGCGTCCCAGGTGAGGTGCTCCACGGGGATGGCGTCACACCCTGGGGCCGGGGAGGGGCGGCGTGAAGGGGTGATCAAGAGGGAAAAGTTTGTGTGTGAAGAGGTAGCGTGATGAGTTTTAAGCAGGGAAAGAGTGATGAATGAAGATACGAGTTTTTAAGTAGGCAGTTAGTGGACGTGGACGGGATGGGGGTATAAGGGTATAAGGCACAAGAATTTTAATGGTAACAAATATCCTAGGGCACAAAATATGGCTGTTACCTCCATCATTGCTGCCACCACCACAACAACTACTACTACTACTACCACCACCACCACCACTACTACTACTACTACTACTACCACAACAACAACCATCACCACTAACGCCCCCTCCCTCTCCTCACCCGTCATGTTCAGGTTGGGGGTGTATCCTGGCTGGCAGTCCTCGCATGCCGTCTCGTTCTTGAGGTACTGGTTCTCGAGGCACGGCGTACACACCCAGCAACACATCTGCGTGCCGTCCCCGCTCTGCCGCACGACCCGGGCATTAAGGGGCACGAAGACAGGACGAGGGAAGACACAAGGGAATGTTAGTGTGGTGCCTCGCGTCCAATGGTGAGTAGGTGATGTTCATTTGTTTGCCCGGCATGCCCAGAAGCTTCCCGTTTTTTGTGGTTATGTTTCTGATCAAGGTGCGTAAAGTGAATTTCGAGTGATTTGGGAAGGAGGGGGATAGAGAGAGGGAAGGAGTACAAAGGAAAAGCAAACAGCAACAGTCCTCTTGGTCCTAACTAGGCTGTTTGTTGTTGCGTGGAAGGAGAAGGAAGGGGGAAGGAAGGAAGGGGGAGGGAAGGATATAAAGGAGGGAAGGCAGGAGGGAATGATGAAAGCAATGAATGAAATAAATAGCTCGCAAGTCAGTGGGTTTGGGCTGCGTTAATGTCACCAGACCATTTAAAAGTAGGGAAAGGAGGAAGAAAAGAAGGAGGAGGGAAGAATATAAAGGAGGGAAGGAAGGAGGGAATGATGAAAGCAATGAATGAAATAAATAGCTCGCAAGTCAGTGGGTTTGGGCTGTGTTAATGTCACCAGACCATTTAAAAGTAGAGTTTACTAGCGTGAGGGATGAAAGAGTGAAGATGCTGGTTAACTCGTGCGTAAGGGATTTGGACAGTAAAGAGATGAGCTTTAGTAGAAAGTCGTGTGCAGCGTGGCCGCGGGAGGGGGGGAGGCATGCAGTTAGCAAGTTCAGAAGAGCAGTCAGCGTGAAAATAACGATAGAAGATAGAAAGAGAGGCAACATGGCGGCGGAATTTAAGAGGTAGAAGACTATCAGTAAGTGGAGGAGAGCTGAAGAGACGAAGAGCCTTGGACTCCACTCTGTCCAAGAGAGCTGTGTGAGTGGAGCACCCCACACGTGAGATGCATACTCCATACGTGGACGGACAAGGCCCCTGTATATGGATAGCAACTGTGCAGGGGAGATACTGAACGCCCAACCTCGAGGAAGCTGATTTAGTGAGAGAGGAGATGTGAAGTTTCCAGTTAAGATTTTGAGTTAAGGATAGACTGAGGATATTTAGTGTTGAAGATGGTGACAGCTGAGTGTTGTTGAAGAATAGGGGATAGGTGTTTGGAAGATTGTGTCGAGTTGATAGGTGTAGAAATGGGGGTTTTGAGGCATTGAAGGACACAAGGTTCCTTCTACCCCTATCGGAAATGATAGTAAGGTCTGAGGTTAAGCGTTCTGCAGCCTCCAGCCTGGAGTCATGTAATTCCTGTTGAGAGGGTCTTCCGTTGAAAGAAGTTGAATAATGCAGAGTGGAGTCATCAGCCTTTGAGTGGATAGGACAGTTTGTTATGGAAAAAGATCATTGATGAATAACAGGAAGAGAGTGGGTGATAGAACAGAGCCCTGTGGAACGCCACTGTTGATAGGTTTAGGGGAAGAACAGTGACCGTCTACCACGGCAGAGATAGAACGGCTGGAAAGGAAACTGGAGATAAAGGAACAGAGAGAGGGATAGAATCCGAAAGAGGGCAGTTTAGAAAGCAAAGACTTGTGCCAGACTCTATCGAAGGCTTTCGATATGTCTAGCGCAACTGAAAAAGTTTCACCGAAACGGCTAAGAGAGGATGACCATGAATCAGTTAAGAGAGCAAGAAGATCGCCAGTAGAACGCCCCTTACGGAACCCATACTGGCGATCAGATAGAAGGTTAGAAGTGGAAAGGTGCCTTTGAATCTTCCGGTTAAGGATTGATTCAAAAGCTTTAGATAGACAGGAAAGCAGAGCTATAGGGCGGTAGTTGGAGGGATTGGAACGGTCACCCTTCTTAGGCACAGGCTGTACAAAGGCATACTTCCAGCAGGAAGGAAAGGTAGATGTTGATAGGCAGAGACGAAAGAGTTTGACCAGGCAGGGTGTCAGCACGGAAGCACAGTTTTTAAGGACAATAGGAGGCACTCCATCAGGTCCATAAGCTTTCTGAGAGTTGACGCCAGAGAGGGTATAGAAAACATCATTCTTAAGAATCTTAATAAGAGGCATGAAGGAGTCAGAGGGGGGATGAGTAGGAGGAATATGCCCAGCATCGTCCAGAGTGGAGTTGTTACAGAAAGTTTGAGTAAAGAGTTCAGCCTTAGAGATAGATGAGACGGCAGTGCTGCCGTCTGGGTTAAGAAGAGGTGGGAAAGAGGAAGAAGTGAAATTGGAGGAGATACGTTTGGCTAAGTGCCAGAAGTCTCTGGAAGAATTAGAGAAAGCTAAGTGTTGACAGTTGCTATGGATAAACGAGTTTTTGGTAAGTCGAAGAATAGATTTGGCACGATTCCGGGCGGAAATGTAAAGATTATGGTTAGCGGGAGTTCGAAGACTCTGGTACCTATTAAAAAAAAATTATTTATTTATTTTACCGAGTCCCAGTTTGCGATATGCCTTTTCTTTTAATTTCTGCCTATTTTATTTACTTATTTATATGCAGTCCCAATTTGCACCATGTCTATTTTACTGTTTGGGGTGAGTATGTTTTTTTTTTTTTATTATCTATCTGACGTCGTGATTCCTACCATCGAACCCTTTGGCCTTATTTTTATCCCCGCGTCGGTCTGGGAGCGGCGGCGGCGGGTCGGGTTGTTATTTAATGTCTCCTCCGCGGCGTGTTTGCGTGGCGGCGGAGGAGAGGCAGGAAGTGGGATTACCTGAGCTTACGGGGATATGGTGTGTGTGTGTGTGTGTGTGTGTGTGTGTGTGTGTGTGTGTGTGTGTTTCTCATTGTTTTCTTGGTAGTATAGAGAGAAGTTAGGTTAGGTTAGGTTAGGTTAGGTTAGGTTAAGTTAGGTTAGGGAAAGCAAGGTAAGGAAAGGTTATTAAGATGAGAAGATGTTAGAGAGAAAGAGAGGTTAGGGAAGGAGAGGTAAGGAAAGGTTTTGAGAATGAGGTTAGAGTGAGGTTAGGTTAGTGAGCGGGAGGTAAGAAGAGGTTGAGAATGAGGAGAGGTTAGTGAGGTTAGGTTAGTGAAAACGAGGTAAGAAGAGAGTATAGAAAAGATCAGAGGTTAGAGAGAGGTGAGGTTAGCAAAAGAGAGTTAGGTAAAGGTTATAAGGATTAAGAAAGGTCAGTGAGGAGGTTAAGTTGGAAAAAGGAAGGTAAGGAGAGGTTATGAGGTTGAGACAGCTTGATTAAGAGGTTAGATTAAGGGTTATGAGGATTAGAGATTGATAAGGAGATTAGGTTAGCAAAAGGGAGTTATAAAAAAGAATTATAAGAATGAGGAGAGGTTATTGAGGAAGGTAAGTTAGCAAAAGGAAGGTAAGGAGAGGTTGTGATGATGAGATAGCTTGATTAAGAGGTTAGATTAAGAGTTATGAGGATTAGAGGTTGATAGAGAGGTTAGGTCAGCAAAAGGGAGATAAAAAAAAGATTATAAGAATGAGGAGAGGTTGTTGAGGAGGGTAAGTTAGGAAAAGCGAGGTAAGGAGAGGTTATGATGACGAGAGAGGATGATTAAGAGGTTAGATTATGAGTTATGAGGATTATAGCTTGATAGGGAGGTTAGGTTAGCGAAACGGAAAATAAAAAAAAGATTACAAGAATGAGGAGAGGTTGTTGTGAAGGGTAAGTTAGGAAAAGCGAGGTAAGGAGAAGTTGTGATGATGAGGGAGCTTGATATAGAGGTTAGATTAAGAGTTATGAGGATTAGACGTTAATAAGGAGGTTAGGTTAGCGAAAGTGAGGTAAAAAAAAGATTATAAGAATGAGGAGAGGTTGTTGTGAAGGGTAAGTTAGGAAAAGCGAGGTAAGGAGAGATTATGAGGATGAGAGAGAACGATTAAGAGGTTAGATTAAGAGTTATGAGGATTAGACGTTAATAAGGAGGTCAGGTTAACGAAAGTGAGGTAAAAAAAAAGATTATAAGAATGAGGAGAGGTTGTTGAGGAGGGTAAGTTAGCAAAAGCGAGGCAAGGAGAGATTAGGCTGATGAGGGAGCTTGGTTAAGAGGTTAGATTAAGAGTTATGAGGATTAGAGGTTGGTAAGGAGGTTAGGTTAGCGAAACGGAAATTAAAAAAGATTATAAAAATGAGGAGAGGTTGTTGAGGAGGGTAAGTTAGGAAAAGCGAGGTAAGGAGAGGTTATGAGGATGAGAGAGGATGATTAAGAGGTTAGATTAAAAGTTATCAGGATTAAAGTTTGATAAGGAGGTTAGGTTAGCAAAAGGAGATAAAAAAAAAAGATTATAAGAACGAGGAGAGGTTGCTGAGGAGGGCAAGTTAGCAAAAGGAAGGTAAGGAGAGGTTATGAGGATGAGAAACCTTGATTAAGAGGTTAGATTAAGAGTTATGAGGATTAGAGGTTAGTAATGAGGTTAGGTTAGCGAAAGGGAGATAAAAAAGATTACAAGAGTGAGGAGAGGTTTTTGAGGAGGGTAAGTTAGGAAAAGGAAGGTAAGGAGAGGTTATGAGGATGAGAGAGGATGATTAAGAGGTTAGATTAAAAGTTATCAGGATTAAAGTTTGATAAGGAGGTTAGGTTAGCAAAAGGAGATAAAAAAAAAGATTATAAGAACGAGGAGAGGTTGCTGAGGAGGGCAAGTTAGCAAAAGGAAGGTAAGGAGAGGTTATGAGGATGAGAAACCTTGATTAAGAGGTTAGATTAAGAGTTATGAGGATTAGACGTTAATAAGGAGGTTAGGTTAGCGAAAGGGAGGTAAGTAAAGGTTAGATTGGTGATTGAGGCAGCGGTGAAGGGAGGTTGTGAAGGGAGATGATGGATGGCTTATACGTAGAAATGGGCGAGGTGAGGGAAGGGGAACCGCGAAGGGAAGGGTGAAAGTACTCAAGAGAAAGGGGGTACTGTAATGAGGGCGTTGAGTAATGATGTAATGAGTAATGGGGAGTAGCAGGAAGTGGTTAATGAGTCTTGAGGAACAAAAAGTAAGAATTGAACGTCGATGAGTTAGAAGTGAAGGAAGGCGAGACGTGAAGATAAAAAGGAGTGAAGGCGTGGGAAGATTATTGTTTTAAGTTAATAAGAAAATGACATAGAATAGTTTGTTAGTGTTAGTTAGTTAAAGAGTGGGAAGATTATTGTTTTAAGTTAATAAGAAAATGACATAGAATAGTTTGTTAGTGTTAGTTAAAGAGTGGGAAGATTATTGTTTTAAGTTAATAAGAAAATGACATAGAATAGTTTGTTAGTGTTAGTTAGTTAAAGAGTGGGAAGATTATTGTTTTAAGGTAATAAGAAAATGACATAGAATAGTTTGTTAGTGTTAGTGTTAGTTAAAGAGTGGGAAGATTATTGTTTTAAGTTAAGAATAAAATGGCAAAGTAGAGTTAGGTTAGTGTTAGGTAAAGTGCGGAAATAATACTGTTTTAAGTTAAGAATAAATATATATAGTGTTAGCGTTAGTTGGTAAGTTAGTGAAAGTGTGGAAAGAGTATTGTTTTTAGTTAAGAATAAAATGACATTGCATAGTTTGTTAGTTAGTTAGATAGTTAGTTAAAAAGTGGAAAGAGTATTGTTTTTAGTTAAGAATAAAATGACATAGTATAGTTAGTGATAGTTAGTTAGTTAGTTAAAAAGTGGAAAGAGTATTGTTTTAAGTTAAGAATAAAATGATATAGTATAGTTAGTGATAGTTAGTTAGTTAGTTAGTTAGTTAGATAGTTAGTTAAAGTTTGGAAAGAATACTGTTTTAAGTTAGGAGTAAAATGATAGAGATAAAGGAGAAAAAGTGTGGATAGATTATTGTTTTAAAGTAGGAATAAAATGATGGAAAGTGTTGCGTGAGGAATACGGTGCGAGAATGTGGAAAAGATAGGAAATGTGGCATGAACGTACAAGACAAGGAAGGTAATGATGAACCGTGAACGTCGACGAATAAATGATTGAAGAATAAATGGTAGAAAAATAAATGAAATAAAGATAAATTAAATGAAAATGAATGAAATAGAAGTAAAATAAACAAATAATTATAGAAGAAGAATAAATGGTAGAAAAATAAATGTAATAAAGATAAATGAAATGAAAATGAATGAAATAGAAGTAAAATAAACAAATAATTATAGAAGAATAATAAATGGTAGAAAAATAAATGAAATAAAGATAAATGAAATGAAAATGAATGAAATAGAAGTAAAATAAACAAATAATTATAGAAAAAATTAATGCTAGAAAAAATAAATGGTAAAAAAATAAATGAAATAAAGATAAATGAAATGAAAATGAATGAAATAGAAGTAAAATAAAAATAAATAATTATAGAAAAAATTAATGCTAGAAAAAAATAAATGATAGAAAATAATGAATGAAATAAAAATTAAATAAATAAATGAAATAAGAAAAATAAATTAAATAAGAAATCATGAAATAGAAAAAATGAATTATAAAAAGAACTAAACGATAGAAAAAAATAATTAAATAAAAATATATGAAATCAAAAGGGAAATAAAAAAACGAAAAAAATTAAATAAAAAATAAATAAATGACAAAAAAAAAAAACAGAAAATGCTGCCTGAGGAAACTTATGCAAGAAAATAGAAAAAAAAATAATGTGTCATATGCACGGAGGACAAAGAAAATTATGCGCCACGAACCTCAACGAAGGAATAGTGGAGACAAAGGAGTCGCAGAACGGATATTAGAGAGAATAAAATATATCTAAATAAAAACAGTTGATTCCATAATGGCCGGCAGCATGATGGCGTAGTGGCCGGGGGTTGATTTTGTTGTTGTTATTGTTGTTGTTGTTGTTGTTTTTGTTGTTGTTGTTGTTTTTGTTTTTATTTGTTATTTTTATTGTTATTTTCATTGTTATTTTTATTGTTATTTGTTATTGTTATTGTTATTCTCATTGTTATTTTCATTGTTATTTGCATTGTTATTTTTATTGTTATTTGTTATTGTTATATTAATTGTTATTTTAATTGTTATTTTTATTTTTATTATTTTTTTATTTTCATTGTCATATTTATTTTCATTTTTATAGTTATTTGTTATTGTTACTTTCATTGTTATTTTTATTGTTATTTGTTATTGTTATTGTTATTTTCATTGTTATTTTCATTGTTATTTTTATTGTTATTTGTTATTTGTTATTGTTATTGTTATTTTCATTGTTATTTTCATTGTTATTTTTATTGTTACTTGTTATTGTTATTTGTTATTGTTATTTGTTATTGTTATTGTTATTTTCATTGTTATTTTCATTGTTATTTTTATTGTTATTTTTATTGTTATTTTTATTGTTATTTTCATTGTTATTTTCATTGTTATTTTTATTTTTATTTGTTATTTTTATTATGTTATTTCATTATTTATTTTATTGTTACATTATTATTATTTATTGTTATTATTGTCATTGTTATTTTATTACCTTATTATTTATTATTTTTATTGTTATTTTTATTGTTATTTTGTTATTTTTTTGTTATTTTCATTGTCATTTTTATTGTCATTTTTATTGTTATTTTTATTGTTATTTGTTATTGCTATTTGTTACTGTTATTTTCATTGTTATTTTTATTGTTATTTTTATTGTTATTTTTTTGTTATTTTCATTGTCATTTTTATTGTCATTTATATTGTTATTTCTATTGTTATATGTTATTGTTATTTTCATTGTTATTTTTATTGTTACTTGTTATTGTTATTTGTTATTGTTATTGTTATTTTCATTGTTATTTTCATTGTTATTTTTATTGTTATTTGTTATTGTTATTTTCATTGTTATTTTCATTGTTATTTTTATTGTTGTTTTTATTGTTATTTGTTATTTGTTATTTGTTATTGTTGTTGTTGTTGTTGTTGTTGTGAAATGACGTACAATTCACCATTTTACTGCATTTTACTCCCTCTTATCGTTAGTTTGTCGAAAGGAAGACAGTACGGCCGAGAGATGGGCTTCAGGTCGAGTTAGCAATGGTTTGGTCATGCGGTGAGAAAAGAAGCTCAGTTGGAGTTCGCATTGGTTTGGTCATTGGCTGAGGAAAGAAGAGAAGAAGACTAAGAAAAGAGTCTAGATAAACTATTAAAGAAAGACAATCAAAGGAAAGACAGTACGGTGGAGAGATGAGCTTCAGCTGGAGTTAGCATTGGTTTGGTCATTGCCTGAGGAAAGAAGAGAAGAAGACTAAGAAAAGAGTCTAGAGAGAAGCAATTAATGAAAGACTATCAATGGAGTATAGAAACTGTTGAAGAAAGAATATCGAAGAGAACACAGGGGGTAGGAGAGATGAACTTCACTGGAGTTGCCAAGAAAGAGAGGAACAGAGGAAGATGCAGAGGACAGGAGCAATTGTAGAAGACTCGTAAAAGTGTCGACCTGTGGCTTTAGGGAGACGCCGCAAGGGAGAAGTTGAGCGTTACTTTCCCGGTCCTGGACACGACCCCTGAGCTGTTTTAAGGGAGAGAGGAAGGGATAACACTGAAGGGAAGGTGTGAGATGAAGCGAAAGGTGACTAACTGAGATGAAAGGGTAACACTAAAGGAACAGGGTGAGGAGGCAGGGTGAGGGGATATGAGGGAAGGTTCTGACAGGGAGGTGGAAGTTGAGAGTAAGGTATGCATAGTGAAGGGTGTAGAGGGGAAGGATTGAGCCAGAAATGGAATGAAAGAAGGGAAATGGTAAAGGAAGAAGGAATAGAGAAAGTGAGGTAGTGAAGCTTATGACCAAGACAGTAAATGGGTGACGAAAAGAGAGAGGGAGGGGAGAGGATGAGGGAATAAGGGGAGGAAATACGAGGAAAGGTTACAAGAGGAAGGAGGGAGATGGTAGTGAGAGAAATTATGAGGGGTTAAGAGGGTGAGTGAAATAAGGTTATGAGTGAGGAAAAGAGAGAGTAAGAATGATTATAAAAGGTACGGGGATGAGGTTATAAGAGAAAGGAGGAAGATGATAATGAGAGAAGTTATAAGAGGTTAAGAAGGTGAGTGAGGAAGGTTATGAATGAGGAAAGGGAGTTAGAATGAGGGTAAAAGGTAAGGGGATGAGGTTATAAGAGAAAGGAGGAAGATGATAATGAGAGAAGTTATAAGAGGTTAAGAAGGTGAGTGAGGAAGGTTATGAATGAGGAAAGGGAGTTAGAATGAGGATAAAAGGTACGGGGATGAGGTTGTCAGAGGAAGGAGGAAGATGATAATGAGAGAAGTTATGAAGGGGTTAAGAAGGTGAGTGAAGGAAGGTTATGAGTGAGGAAAGGGAGTTAGAATGAGGGTAAGAGGTAAGGGGATGAGGCGAGTGAGTGTAAGGAAAGTTTCAAAGAGGAAGGAGGAAGATGACAATGAGAGAGATCGTGAGGGTCTAAAAAGATGAAGTGGGGGCTGTATTTTTTTTATAGTGAAGTAGGAAATTCAAGAGCAAAAAAAATAAAAAAGCCGGCTAGGACAAAAACAAAAACAAAAACAAACAAAACAAAACAAAACAAGCCCGCCAGGATAAGATAAAAAAAAGCAAAATGAGATAGAAAACAAACAAACAAAAGAGTCCGCTGAGGTAGTTATGAGCGACAAGGGAGGAGAACAAGAGTGAAGGGAGTCAGTTAAGGGGAAGGTGAATTATCTGAAGGTATAGTGGAATGGACCGCTTTGTAAAGGTGAGTTAATTAGGGACAGAATGAAGTAATTAACGAACAGGTGAAGGTGAGTGTGGGGGGCTTATGTGTGTGTGTGTGTGTGTGTGTGTGTGTGTGTGTTGGTGGCAAAGGAAGCGTGAGGGGAAAGTTTCATTGTCGCCACATAACTTTTTTTTCATGGACTCAGTTTTTGTTATAGTGTTCATTTTTCTGCATGTTTTTGTTCCCGTTTTATATACTGCTGGTCTCTTTCTTTCATCGTATTTTCCTCTCCTAATTTCTCCCTTTGGAACATGTAGGAGACGAGATGTACCGTAGTGGACGCCGTATCTTTGAATCCGAAGTTATTTGAGACGAAGATGGACTGGAAGTTGTCGAGGGAACCAGTAATGATAATAGTTGGTCATGGAAGAAGAGGAGAGGAAAGGGAAGATAGCCGATGATACACAATACCACATTTTCTTTCACGTTTCACCGATGGCTGGGGTGGACTTATTTGGTGGGGCCTTGTTTTCGATCCTTGTCCCTTATTTTTTTTTTTTTTCAACAAAGGAGACAGCTCAAGGGCACAAAAAAGGAAACTATGATAAAAAAAAAGCCCGCTACTCGCTCCTCCTAAAAAAAAAGAATCAAAAGAGGTGGCCGAAAGAGAGGTCAATTTATGGCGTTGGCAAGTGTTTATAGTGGCGCTACCTTGCTAGGCTCATTCTGGCCCCCGGGAGCTCATCTTTGGTCCTTATTTTAGAGAGAATCTAGAGTTTAGGCTAATGGGCGGTCCTCAGGGTCTTCAGGACAGCATGTGGGTAATCTTAGGCCACTCGGCGATGACTGAATAATTGCCAGATTGTTTGTAGCGCAGGGCGGGACACGAACCTGCGACCTCCTTGACTAGGCCCCGGCACGCTTACCACTTAGCCACCGCCTTCCCATAGAGATATAAGATAAGATAATACATAAGAGTAAACCCCGCCATCTGATAATAGAAGGAAAGAGACAGAGAAAGAGGCAGAAGGTAGAGTAAGAGGTTCAAGTCATGGCTACAATCCGTCTCCTGAGGTTGTATAGCGTGACGGGAACAGACAGAACAGGTGAAGGGACAGACGATACAGCAATATGGCAGCAGGGTAAATACAGGTAGGGATGACCAGGCAGCGAGTCTTACCTTGAACTCGTTGTATCTGCACGGGTCGGAGCACACGGAGATCGGGGGTTGGCTGTCCAGGGTGTTAAACTCGACCAGCGTGTGATTGATATCCAGCGTCCCGTTGTCCCACATGCCGACCAACACGTACTCGTAACTCCCGTCCGCGCGGAGCTGGTAGTTCATAATGTTGTACCTGGCGTAAAAGAGAGAAGGGGAGTAGAAGAAAAGGTATGGAAAGGGAAGGAGGGAGAAAGGGGAAGGAGAGGGAGAAAGAGGAACAGATTAACAGAGGAAAGAAGTGAGGAAAAGGTAATTGGGTAAGAGAGAAGATAAGAAAGAAGGGGAAAGGGGAAGAACGTAAAAGAAAGGAAGGGAAGGAAAGGGAAAAAAAAGGAATAAGGATTTTATTTTTAGTATTATGTGTGACGATATGTCTGTGTGTCTGTCTGTGTGTCTGTTTTAATCCTCAATTTGTCTTTGTTCTCTCTCTCTCTCTCTCTCTCTCTCTCTCTCTCTCTCTCTCTCTCTCTCTCTCTCTCTCTTTCACACACACACACACACACACACACACACACACACACACACACACACACACACACACACACACACACACACACACACACACACACACACACACACACACACACACTTATACACCCCCCACACACTCCCCCTCCCCCCTCTCCCACTCCTCTCCCCCAATATGAGGAAGTGAATATGAGCAGGAGAAAATGAGCAGGTGAAGGTGAGCAAGTGAAGGTGAGCAGGTGAAAGTGAGGAGGTGAGAAGGAGCAGGTGAAAGTGAGCAGGTAAGGGGAGGGGCGTTCAGCAGGCACTCACCTTCCCGGGGGGTCGCCCCTGGAGTCGAAGGTGACCGTCTCGTCGTGGTAGGAGAAGGTGACGTTCATGAGGTAGTCCTGGAACGTGAGGGTGAGGGAACGTGAGTGTGTTGGAGGGGGGGGGGGAATATGTCTATTGGGGGGGGGAAATATGTGTATGTGGGGGGGGGGGGATGTCCTATCAATTAACTGTTCTCTCAGTCTGTAAACCTATGTCCCTGTCAATATCCTGGTCTGTCTATTTCTACCTGTCTTATTTGTCTGCGGTTGCTCGTCTGCCTATCTTCCTGTCTACTTGTGTCTGAGTCTTGTCGAACCACCCTACCTGTCTGTCTGTCAACCTCTCTACCTGTCCGCCTGTTTGTATATCTGAGTCAGTGTCAAACCACCCTATCTCTTTTTCTGTCTTCCTGTCTGTCTATCTTCTGTTTGCCTGTCTAAATGTCTGCATCTGCTTCCCTGAGTCAGCGTCAAGCCTCCCTGCCTGTCTGTCTATCAACCTATCCTCCTGTTTGTGTATCTGAGTCAGTGTCAACCCACCCTACCTCTCTTTCTGTCTTCCTGTCTGTCTGTCTCTTTCTGCCTGTCTAAATGTCTGCGTCTGTTTCCCTGAGTCAGCGTCAAGCCTCCCTACCTGTCTGTCTATCAACCTATCCCCCTGTCCACCTGTCTCTTCACCCACCATGTATAGCGAGCCGTTGATGGGCAGCATGGCCTTGCACAGCCCTTGGCCCGGCCGGCACAGCGCCCTCTGCATGTTGTGAAGCCCCCAAGCCATCGTGTAGATCGCCTTCATAACGAACGCCATCTTCGTGTCCTGTTTGTAGTCTTTCCGAAGAGTCTCCGTGTCTGCAAGGAAGAAGGAGGAGGCGTGAATTGAGGAGAGAGACTAGGAGGGAAGGGGGAGGCGTGAAGCGGGGAGGGAAGGGGAAGGCGAGAGGCGGGAGGGAGGGGGAGAGTCAGGGCTGGATTGGGTCTAAATTGGATTGTGGGAATTAACTAGGCGGGGCAAGATAAGGGGAAAAGGTTGGGTGGGCTGGGCGGAGGAGGTGATCTGGGCGGCGTGGGGTGGGATGGGATAGGGTGGGAATGGTCAGGGGGCAATGGGGTGTGAATTGAAGAGTGGGAATGGACTAGGTGGAAACAGAAAGAATGGGAAGGAACGGAGACGAAGAAAGAAAGAAAGGGAATGAAAGGGGACAGGAAAAGAAAGAATGGGGTTGGAACGGGAATGGAAAAAGATAGAATGGGAATATACGGGAACGGAAAAAGAAATGGGAGGTATGAACAGGAACGTGAAAAGAAAGAACGTGGATGGAGAGAGAACGAAAGAAAGACTAAGATAAGGAAGGCAGTGATGGTTGATGGAAGAGAAGATAAGGCGAAGGAGAAGCGAGGAAAGGGGAAGAGGAAAGAGAGGAAAGGGGCAGAAAAAAAGAAAGAAAGAAAAAAGAAAGAAAACGAATGGAAATTAAAAGAATAGAAAGAAG
>NW_026111963.1:65000-70000 GCF_024679095.1 Eriocheir sinensis
CGCCGCCTTCAGTAGATTTGTGATGGTCTTGCCCTCACAGAAGCAGACCACCACGTTGGCCCGCGAATCCTCTTGAAGCTTCTTGATCACCTGCGGCACACACACACACACACACACACACACACACACACACACACACACACACACACACACACACACAGGTAGGAAAGTAAGTTGAATGGTTGTTACTGATTTGTTTGTTTGTAATTTTTTTTTGGTGTGTGTGTGTTGTTTTAGATTAGGTTCATGATTACAATATACATAATTCCATATCGTTTAACTCCCTATTCTATTTTCTTTCTTTTTTTTCTATTCGTTTTCATTCTACTCCCATTTTTTTCCCTCCTAATCTGTCGACAATTAGAACTACTACTACTACTACTACTACTACTACTACTACTTCTACTACTATCCTTACTCTTTTTCCTAATTCCTTGTTTCCTCTGGGTCCCTAACTCCTCCTCCTCCTCCTCCTCCTCCTCCTCCTCCTCCCTCCCCCTCAACACTCACGTCGTCGAAGGCCTCGTCCTCGGCGTTGCTCCTCACCGAGTCCTCCTTGGCGATGCACACGTTGTGGTTCTCGGCCATAATCTGGAAGGCCTTCATGCCACTGTGCCCGTAGTTACCTGCCGGACACGGGGACATGGTGACGCCTGTTTACCGATGCACGCACACACACACACACACACACACACACACACACACACACACACACACATTATTATTAGACAGAGTTCAGTTGCTTTAGCCCGAGGATTACGAAACTTTTAAGTTCCAACCCGTGCAGCGTTTGGCGCGCACCTCTCAGGGAAGTGTTAAATATGTTCTTTTACGTTTGCATTTTTAAAGAATCATGTTGCAGAAATTTGTTTTTTATCTATAATTTGTTACTCAAGGAATATAAAAAAAAGATTATGGGTACTCATTCATGTCGTGTGTGTGTGTGTGTGTGTGTGTGTGTGTGTGTGTGTGTGTGTGTGTGTGTATATATATATATATATATATATATATATATATATATATATATATATATATATATATATATATATATATATATATGTATATATATATATATATATATATATATATATATATATATATATATATATATATATATATATATATATATATATATATATATATATATATATATATATATATATATATATATATATATATATATATATATATATATATATATATATATTCATTAAAGTCTACACGGTGAGTCGCGTGTTTCTTACCTGCACACTTACGCACGCACACCTTTATATTCCGACCCAATTACCTGTTATGGAACACTCCCGGACACGATAACCCTACACACACACACACACACACACACACACACACACACACGTCCTCCTGTTCTACTGCCTCAATACACACACACACACAGACACACACGTGAACAAAAGACGAGCACGGAGCTACCTTGTGTGTGTGTGTGTGTGTGTGTGTGTGTGTGTGTGTGTGTGTGTGTGTGTGTGTGTGTGTGTGTGTGTGTAGGAGAGAGAGAGAGAGTATAAGGAGAAAGTTCGAGCGGAAATGTTGGTCTTACGGTAAAGTTTTGTATTTAACACTCTCTCTCTCTCTCTCTCTCTCTCTCTTCCCATCCCTCTCTCCTTTCCTGTCTCACCCTCACTTGTAGTTTCTCCCTCCCTCCCTTTTCCTTTCCTTCTTTCCTTCCTCTCCCTTTCCTTCAAAAACATACCTTCCCCTCTAACCGGCCTCCCCTTTCCCGTTGTAGTACCCCAGCCTTTCCTTCTTCCCTCCCTCCCACTTTCGTTCTTTCCTTTCTCTCTTCTTCCATCAAAAAAATACCTTAACCTCTGCTCTTCTTTCCCACACCGTCCCTTCGTCCTTAGGCTCAGTTGTAGTGCTCCAAACTATCCTTCATTCCTCCCACCCTCTCTTCCTCTCCTTCCTCTATCAAAACTACCTTCCCCTCTAACCTCCCTCCCCTTTCCCTCCCGTCCTTGGCCACGTACCGTCCGTGTGCACCGTGGAAACGTAGGTCCAGTTGTAGTAGCGCACGATATCGATGAGGACCTGCGCCTGATAGTAGTCTGAGGGCACGACGCGCAGGAAGTAGGAGAAGCGTTCCTTGTCGCTCAGGTCCCGCGAGGTTGCCGAGTAACCCACCTGCGGGATGCTGAAGAGCTGCAGGAGGTTCTGGACCTGTGGGGTAGCGGGAGGGTTAGTGGGGGGGGGTATGTGGGGGAGAGAAGGAAGAGAAGGGCAGTGAGTAGTGGGAGTGGAAGGGGGTGGAGGGAAAGAGGAAATAGAGGAAGGTGAGAGTAGAGAGAGGGAGGGAAAGGCATTTAGGTTTGGGGTGTGGAGGGGTAAGGGGAAAGAGAGAGGGAGTGTGAAGGGGATGGCAGGATGGAAGGGAAGGAAAGGGAAGGAAGGGAAGGAAGGGTAGGGAAGGGAAGGGAAGGGAAGGAAAGGAAAGGAAAGGAAAGGAAAGGAAAGGAAAGGAAAGGAAAAGAAAGGAAAGGAAAGGAAAGGAAAGGAAAGGAAAGGAAAGGAAAGGAGAGAAGAGGAGAGGAATGGAAAGGAAGGGAAGGAAAGGAAGGGAAAGGAAATGGAAGAGAAGGGAAAAGGAAAGGAAAGGAAAGGGAGGGGAGGGGAGAGGAGGGGAGGGGAGGGGAGGGGAGGGGAAGGAAAGGGAAGGGAAGAGAAAGAAAGGAAAGGAAAGGAAAGGAAAGGAAAGGAAAGGAAATGAGAGAAGTGGTGAGGAATGGTAAGGAAGGGAAGGATATGAAGGGAAAGGACATGGAAGAGAATGGAAAAGGAAAGGAAAGGAGGGAGGGGAGGGGAGGAGGAGGAGGGAGGGAAGGAAAGGAAGGAAGAGAAAGAAAGGAAAGGAAAGGAAAGGAAAGGAAAGGAAAGGAAGGGAAGGGAAGGAAAAGAAAGGAAAGGGAAGGGAAGGGAAAGAAAAGGAAGAGAAAAGGAAAGGAAAGGAAAGGAAAGGAAAGGGAGGGAGGAGGAGGAGGAGGAGGGAGGGAAGGGAAGAGAATGAAAGGAAAGGAAAGGAAAGGAAAGGAAAGGAAAGGAAAGGAAGGGAAGGAAAAGAGAGGAAAGGAAAGGGAAGGGAAAGAAAAGGAAGAGAAAAGGAAAGGAAAGGAAAGGAAAGGAAAAGAAAGAGAAGGGAAGAGTACGAAAGGATAGGAAATGAAAGGAATGGAAGGAAAGGAAAGGAAAGGAAATGGAAGGGAAGGGAAAGGAAAGGAAAGGGAAGGGAAGGGAAGGGAAAGGAAAGGAAAGGGAAGGGAAGGGAAGGGAAAGGAAAGGAAAGGAAGGGAAGGGAAGGGAAGGAAGGAAAGGAAAGGGAAGGGAAGGGAGAGGAAAGGAAAGGAAGGGAAGGGAAGGGAAAGGAAAGGAAGGGAAGGGAAGGGAAAGGAAAGGGAAGGGAAGGGAAGGGAAAGGAAAGGAAAGGGAAGGGAAGGGAAAGGAAAGGTTGTGAAGGGAAGGGAAGGGAAGTGAATCAAAAAGGAAGGGAAGGAAAGAACGAGGATTTTGACGAAGATGGACACAAGGAAAATGCACTACCCATAACACATACATACACACACAAACATACACACACAAACATACACACATACACACACAAGAAGAGCGGTGTTTGCGTGTTTGTTCTCGGCGGGGCTGCGTGTTTTAGGAGCCCTGCATATTGACAGCTTGTTGGCGGGAAGGCAGGAAGAACGTCAGGAGGAGGAGGAGGAGGAGGAGGAGGAGGAGGAAGGTGAGAGTGAAGAATTACCCTCATCATCAGTACCATCGTCTTCACTACCATCACCACCACCACTACTGCTACTACTACTACTACTATTACTACTACTACTACTATTACTTTTCATTAAACCCAATATTCTTTCCTCTCTATCTTCTGCTCCCCTTCCTTCCTTCCTTCCTTCCTTCCTCCCTTCCTTCCTTCCTTTCCGTCCCTATTCCTCTCATCTTCTTCTCCCTCTCTACCCCTCACTCCCCTTCCTTTCTTCCTTCCTTCCTTCCTTCCTTCCTCCCTTCCTTCCTTCCTTCCTTCCTTCCTTTCCGTCCCTATTCCTTACATCCCTGTCTCCCTCTCTGCCTCCCATCCCCAATCTCCTTCCCTTCTCTCTTCCTCTCCCCCACCCTCCTCCTTACTTCCCCCAACCTCCCTCCCCTCCCCGTCTCCTTCTTCCACCCACCTGTATCGTCACGTCGGAGGAGCCGGGCCCCACCACGCCCACCATCTGCTTCTTGGGGTTTGCCATCTTGCAGGAGTCCGCCCGCGCCGAGGTGTTGGTGCTGTCGCCGGGGGGAGAGAGCGCGTCGCGGATGAACTCTGGGGGGGAGAGGCTCAGGTGAGGGGAATAATAAAGGGATGTGAGAAAATTGGATAAGAAGACTAAGGGAAGAAAGAAAAGGAAAGAGTATATTGTAGAAAGCCTGGTGTGCACAGTGCTCCACCAAAACACACCCTCCCAACCCTTTCCTTGACCTTCAGGCCCTCCGTACCCCCCCCCCCCCCCCACACACACACACACACCGTAGTGCAATGGTTAGCACAGTCGGCTCACCACCGAGAGATCTTGGATTCGATCCCCGGGCGGAGCGAAGGACGGGCGATCTCCTTATACCCGCGCCTCTGTTCCCCCAGCAGTGAATGGGTACTGGATATTAGCCGGGGTTGTGTCCCGCCTCTCGGGATGGTGGTCCGGCATCTGCCGCGGCCGGAAGCTCAAAGGGCGTCATGCGCCCACGGCCCCCAAACCTTGACTCATGCCAAACGACAAGCACAAGCTCACAGCTCCAGTTACACACACACACACACACACACACACACACACACACACACACCGCTTAGTGTTAGAGCTCGGCGCTGCCAGCTTTCACAGTCTAGCATGCGGAGGTTCGAGCCCTGCTCATCATCTCATCGACGCCTGCTCCTAGGAGCTCCCACCAGGGGATGGCCACGGCAGAAGAGTTTCCATCTTTCTCTATTCATACACTCC
>NW_026111963.1:75000-125000 GCF_024679095.1 Eriocheir sinensis
ATGGTTGGGGAAGATGATTGATTGATTAATAACGACCACAGTGCTTCTAGAGGTATTAGGAAAGGATTGAGAGGGAGAGAGAAGGTAGAGTTCTTTATGGTTGTTATTATTGAGGTAGAAATTGAGAGTTCGTGAAAGGGAGAGTAGAGGGAGAGGGAGAGTGCTCAGAGTGTGAAGGTGAAGATGGTGACAGGTAGGAGGATGATGGGGAGGTAAGAGTTGTGACGGAAAGTGAAGGGAGAGTGAGAAGGAAGGTCGAGGAGGATGTTGAGGTCGAGGAGAGGGTAGTGAGGGAGAGGGAAGGGAGAGTAAGGGTGTTGAGGGTGGTGGAGGTTGAGGGAGGATGTTGAGGGAGAGGAGAGGGGAGCGAGGGAGAGGGAAGGGAGAGTAAGGGTGTTGAGTGTGTGGTGAAGGTTGAGGGAGCATGTTGAGGTAGAGGAGAGGGTAGTGAGGGAGAGGGAAGGGAGAGTAAGGGTGTTTAGTGTGGTGAAGGTTGAGGGAGCATGTTGAGGTAGAGGAGAGGGTAGTGAGGGAGAGGGAAGGAAGAGTAAGGGTGTTTAGTGTGGTGAAGGTTGAGGGAGCATGTTGAGGTAGAGGAGAGGGTAGTGAGGGAGAGGGAAGGGAGAGTAAGGGTGTTGAGGGTGTGGTGAAGGTTGAGGGAGGATGTTGAGGTCGAGGAGAGGGTAGTGAGGGAGAGGGAAGGGAGAGTAAGGGTGTTTAGTGTGGTGAAGGTTGAGGGAGCATGTTGAGGTAGAGGAGAGGGTAGTGAGGGAGAGGGAAGGAAGAGTAAGGGTGTTGAGGGTGTGGTGAAGGTTGAGGGGGGATGTTGAGGGAGAGGTGAGGGTGGTGTGCGTTAGGACATGACTGATGTGGTATGTGTTTGGAGAGCTGCGAGGCGGGTGACGGCGAGGCTGAGACAGGTGACAGTGATGAGCTGGCTTGAGGCGCGGGCACCCACACGGCACACCGACACTCACATTATAGACTCACACTACACACACACACACACACACACACACACACACACACGGGCGCGCACACACACACACACACACACACACACACACACACACACACACACACACACACACATGCCTACGCACCCATTCGCCCATAGTCACGCCCACACACAAGCCCACGCCCAAACCCACGCCCACGCCCACGTCCACGCCACAGCAGGCAGAGGGTCGGGTAATTCAATGATAATCAATTCTCGTTTTAAGTCTATCGTGATAAGTGGATTGCGCCACAGCGGAGAGGAGCAGAGAGGGTGGGGGTGGGGTGGATGGTGTCAATGACGGCGGCGTGTGATGAATGGGTGACGTGTGGGGGGGGGGGAGAGGAAGACAGGCCTATTAACTTATCAAGCCGCCGGTGTGCCGGGGTGGGTGCCCTCGCTGCCCTGCCAAGGTCACACGTCAGCGTACCCAGCCAAAGATAGGCGAGTTTGTGTCCGGCGGGCCAGCGGTGCCACATGAGGTGCAGGTGGTGCCTACCTTGCCGCAGGTGAGGGTGGAGGCGGTCTTCTGCTTGGGGAACTCGTGCACGCTGAACAGCGCGCCTATCAGGATGTCCCCCTCGATGAGCGCCGTCTTGCGCCGCTTCTGCGTGAGGGCGGCGTCGGTGGCGGCACAGGCCAGCGCCGCTACCGCCATCAGCGGCCCCAGGCGGGCCAGCAGCCCCCGCCCCCCCGCTCCGCCCATCTCAGGGCACCGCCCGTCGCTCACTGTCGCGCCGCCTCGCCTGCCCCGGGCACGCCCCTTGGCGCCGCCGTCTGGCCTGCTGCAGGCCGCCGGCCCACCATAGCGGCGTGTGGTGATGACAGTCCTGCTGCACACCCTGCCGCGGCCTGCGACCCCTGGCGACGGCGGCGGCGGCGGCGGCGGTGGTGGATGTTGCGTCTTCAGTTGCACGCCCACGCCAACGCGCCCGCTGCTGCCCGCCACAGCCCTGCAATGAGAGAACTGTGTGGGTTGGTGAGGCCGGCCTGGGGGGTGGGGGGGGGTGTGGGGTGTGGTGGGGGTGGCAGCGGCGGCGGAGCGTCGTGAAGGGCCTGCCTGGCTCTTCTTTTGGGAAAATGCAAAACACGACAAAAGAAAATGATGCCTAACGACACGTGGCCCGGAGGCGCTCACACTTCCGGCGGCCCGCCCTGCCCCCCTGCCGCCATAACCACCTCCGCCCTTCCTGCCTGCCCTGCAACCATTTCCATCCTCACCCCATCGCCATAATATACCACCTCGCTTTCTTGCCGCCCCTCCATCTTTTCCCCCCGCGCCCTGCCTCCACCCCCCCCCCCCAGACCCCCACCACAGCCTTCCCTCCGCCACCAAATCGTCCTCTACAAACACTCGATTCTTATCCAACATTCATTCAAGTTTAATTTCCGTCCTCATTTGAATTCGTAATTACTAAAAAAAAGAAGCAAACGTGCAATATAATTCTCGCGTGTTTTATCTCCTGAAGACAATGGGAAGGAGGAGGAGGAGGAGGAGGAGGAGGAGGAGGAGGAGGAAGAAAGGAGGCGCCATGGAGATAACTAGTCGTCTCAGATGTTCTCCGTTCTCACAGGTAACTTGTTAGGAGAAGGGTGCGAGGTGGTGGTGGTGGTGGTGGTGGTGATAACAGTGGTATTAATAGCGGCATTGAGTCGTGACGTGGACGATGGTGGTGGTGGTGGTGATGGTGGTGGTGGTAGAGTTGGTAGTGATAGTGGTGGTGGTGATGGTAGTGGTGGTGATGGGAAGTCGTGGTATGGTGTTGAAATGGTGAGATGGTGCTGATGGTGTTGGTGGTATTGGGTCTCTTATGGGAGTGGTGTGACGGTGGAGGTGGTTTTGGTGTTGACATTATGGCGGTGGTGATGGTGGTAGTGGTGGTACTGGTCTTGTTCTGGTATGGGAATGACGGGACGGTGGTGGTGGTGGTGGTGGTGATGGTACTAATATGGCGGTGGTGATGGTGGTTGTGGTGGTACTGGTATTGTTCTGGTATGGGAGTGACATGACGGTGGTGGAGGTGGTTTTGGTGTTGACATTATGGGGGTGGTGATGGTGGTGGTGACAATCTCTTCAACTCCCTTCCTTTCACTGACAGCCTCCTACCTCTTAAATTCCGCCACAGTGTCGCTCCCCTTTCTACCTGCTGTCGGTACGTTCATGCTGACTGCTGTTCTGAACCTGCTAACTGCTTGCCTCCACCCCTCCCGCGGCCCCGCTGTACACGACTTTCTACTCAGACTCATCCCTGTGCTGACCAAATTCCTAGTGCTCTCTCTCTCCACTCTTCCACCTCTCCTCCACTCGTTTCTTCCATCTCTTCACCACATACCTTAATTTTTCTAACTCTCTCATTTTCTATTCCACTTCTTTCCTTCATTTTCCACTCTTCCACCTCTCCTCCACGTGTTTCCTTCATCCCAGTTCATGAGCCTTCCTTCTCCCTTCTGTGCGGTGGAGAAATGGAGGAAAGACGTGGAGGAGAGGTGGAAGGATGGAAATATTGGAGGAAAGAAAGAGTTGAGGTTGGGAAAGAGTTTGGAAAATGGAGATTATGTGGTGAAGAGGTGGAGGAAACAAGTGGAGGAGAGGTGGAAAGGTGGAGAGAATAGAGGAAAAAATGTAGGATTGGTGGAAGGATAGAAATATTGGAGGAAAGAAAGAGTTGAGGTTGAGAAAGCTTTGAAAATGGAGATATGTGGTAAAGAGGTGGAGGAAACAAGTGGAGGAGAGATGGAAAGGTGGAGAGAATAAAGGAAAAAAAAATGTAGGATAGGTGGAAGGATGGAAATATTGGAGGAAAAAAAAGAGTTGAGGTTGAGAAAGAGGTAGAAGATGGAGGCAATGGTGATATGGTGGTGTAGAAATGATGGTGGTGGTGATGTTGGGGGTAGTGGTGATGGTGGTGGTGGTGTTGATTAGTACAGTACCAGAAACGGGTCAAGGTTTTATCCACTGTAGAAAAAAGTTTAAATTAGTTTGGAATTGTAACTTGGTGAGGTGACTGACCGAAGAATGAGAGAGAAAGGGAAGGAAGGAGAGAGAGAGGGGAGGAGGAGGAGGAGGAGGAGGAGGAGGGTGAGGGGAAAAGGAATGGATGGTGCTATTAGGAAGGAAGGGAAGAAGGGGAAAGAGGAAATAAATGGTGATTGAATAAGCGATGAAGGAGAGTGAGAAAAAAAAAGAAGCTAGGGAAAACGGTGGCCGAGTAGTCAGTGTGCGGGCGTGGTGATCCCAGGTACCTAGGTTCGAATCCCACCGATGGACACTAGCAATATTTAACCATCGCTGAGTGGTGGAGGATTACCCTCATGCTGCCCAGATCTTCAGTCAACTCTAACTTCAGTGACCTCGTTAAAGTGGAGCACCGGGGGGCAGCATGGGCCAAGCAAAAGTCATACATCACGGCAGCCACTATAAAAAAATTTCGCCCGCGCCACTATCGAGCTGGGGCCGTCCAAGTGATCCCTCAAGAAAGACTCCCAGCGCTAAATGCAGCACGTAAAAAAAAGTAGATAAAAAAGATGATACATGGGAAGGAAAGATTTAGAAGAGGTAGATAAGTGGAGAGAAGAGATGGAGAGGTGGAGGAAAATACAGGAATTTGGAGGTAAACGGTGGAGATGGAGGAAAGAATTGGAGGAGAGGTGGAGGAAAGGATTGGAGAGGTGGAGAAAGAGATGAAAAAACGGAGGTATAAGGTGGAGAGAAGTGGAGGAAAAGCAGAGAAAGAGATAGGGAAAGGGAGATAAATGGTGGAGAGATGGAGAGAAGTGGAGGAAAAGCAGAGATAGAGATAGGAAAACGGAGATAAACGGGGGAGAGATGGAGAGAAGAAGTGGAGGAGAGGAGGGAAGCGTGAAGGATTGGAGGGAAGACTTTATAATCCTTGCCGCCGGAGGGACGTGTTGGGACATGTCTGGGACGGGAACTGACACGCTTTTTTAGGGCAAGGCGGCGGTCTGACGTGGCGGTTCATCCCTTAGCCCGCTCCACCCTTCCCTGCCCTTCCCTAACACTGGCATTGAGAATTTCCCTTAAACATTTGCAACTAAAGATTTTCCTCTAACACTTTTCCCTAACATTTCCCTTTAAAAATTTTCCTTAACACTTTTCCTCAACACTTCTCTTTAAAAAATTTCCTTAACACTTTTCCTCAACATTTCCCTTTAAAATATTTTCCTTAACACTTTTCCTTGACAATAATTTCTTTTCTTTTTCTTTTACGCTAACCTTTTCCTACTATTTTCCTTAACAAATTTTCCTGACACCTTTTCCCTTATACTTTTCCCTTGACAATTTTCACTTATACTTGTCTTAAAACTTTTTTCTTGAACTTTTCCCTAACACTTTTCCATGCCATTTCCCGTCTACTGTGTGTGTGTGTGTGTGTGTGTGAGAGAGAGAGAGAGAGAGAGAGAGAGAGAGAGAGAGAGACAAGATGGCACTCAGAATTTTCCAGGACGAGAGAGAGAGAGAGAGAGAGAGAGAGAGAGAGAGAGAGAGAGAGAGAGAGAGAGAGAGAGAGAGAGAGAGAGAGAGAGAGAGAGAGAGAGAGAGAGAGAGAGAGAGAGATTCCACTTGTTCCCTGTTTTGTGGTTCTTCTGTGAAATGTACTCGTCCTTTCTGGGCCTAAGGGCATACTCTCTCTCTCTCTCTCTCTCTCTCTCTCTCTCTCTCTCTCTCTCTCTCACACACACACACACACACACACACACACACACATAACACATTCATTTCTCTTTTTATTTGTCTTCCAAGAACTAACAGGCCTCCAGCAGGTGGGTAACTCAGGTATGTAGCTCAGGTGTGTGGGTCCATATGTGTGACAGGTGTGTGGCGCAGGTGTGTAGGTGTTCATGTGTGGTTCGAAGTAGAGTTAGTTTGGAAATGTAAGTGAGGTGAGCGAACGAGGGAGAAGAGAGGAAGGAAAGAGGAGGAGGAGGAAGAAGGAAAGGATGGGAAAGGGAAGGAATGGATGACGCTAAAAGAAAAGGAAGGGAAGAAGAAGGGGAAAGAGAAAGTGAAAAGGTGATAGAATAAGCGATGAAGGAGAGTGAGGGGAAAAAAATAAGTTAGAGCGAATAGATGAATAGACAGAAAATTAAGAAAAAAACGGTTAAGAAGGAGAAGGGAGGAGGAGGAGGAGAAGGAAGAAGGAGAGGAAAAGAAAGGAATGGACGGCGCTATTAGAAAAGGAAGGGAAGAAGAAGGTAAAGACAGGGTACAAATAAAGAGGGGAAAGGGAGTTTAGAGAGACGGAAGAAGAGAGGGAGAGAAAAAAGGAGGGAGGGAGAAATGGAGATGAGACAAAGAAAAGAGGAAAGGTGGAAGGAAAAGAGGAAAATAAGAGGAGAGAAAGGAAATGTAAAGAGAGAGAGAGGGGAGGAGAGAGGGAGGGAAAGAAGGAGAAAAAGGGGGACTGAGTAATCAATGAAGGAGAGAGAGGAAAAAAAAGTTAAGGTTAAAATATAGATAAAAAGAATAAAGATAAATAGATAGAGATATAAATAGATAAACAGATAAAGAAAGAGAGAATAAAGATACATAGATAAAGAGATAAATAAAGAAAAATAGAGAGACATAAGAAAAAATAGAAAAAATGGATCAGTATTGGATTAAATGTCATATGTGGTTCAGGTTTGTAAGGCAGATGTGTAATTCAGGTGTACGACAGGTGTGTGACTTATATGTTGAAAAGGGGTATGGGTATTCTCTCTCTCTCTCTCTCTCTCTCTCTCTCTCTCTCATCGTGGTAATGGTGGTGATGAAAGCGGTGATACTTGTAGTGGTGATGGAGGTGGTGTTTTGGGTGAGGATGGTCAGAAGTGGTGATGGGGTGGTGGTGGTGGTGGTGGTGATAGTGGAGGTGATGGTGGTAATGTTAGAAGTGGTGATAGTGGTGGTGATGGTGGTGGCGTTGATGATAGTGGTGGTGGTTACGATAGTAGATGTGGTGGTGATGGTGGTGGGGGTGTTATAGGTGGTGGTGGTGGTGGTGGTGAATTATGTAATGCAGAATAAAAATCGAGTATATTGTGTGTTTTTCTGTAATATATGACTCTGACGCTAATCCTGATATATAGTACACAGGGGCAGCGCTGTTTTAAAAGGGTTTAGGGGGTAATCCGACGTGTGATTACTGTTTGGGAGCAATTAGAGTAACAGCAGTACTTAAAACGATAATAATAATAATAATAATAATAATAATAATAATAATAATAATAATAATAATAATAATAATAATAATAATAATAATAACTATGTCCTAAGTATGAGCTAGAATATAGTAACTCGTCAGTCTATTTGTGTTTCTGTCTATCTTTATTTAGTCTGTCTATCATATAACATCCATTTATCGATCAGTTTGTCTATCTTTCTGTCTGTCTATCTCTATATCTATCTACCTATCTTTCTATCTCTTTCTCAATCAATCTCAGTTTCTCTCTTTATCTATCTATCATTCCATTTACTTATCTGTCTCTGTCTATCTTTCTATCTATCTATATTCATCGACATACTTAACTAACCATCCAACCTTGCCTATCTATCAATTTCTCTACCTTTCACAAACATATTTCTACCCCCTACAATATCTAGTCTTTTCTATCCACCTCCTTTCGCCCCTAAGACAGCCCTCTGTGTTCCCTTTCCTTCTCTACAAACCTTCACGCAATATTCTCATCTCTCAAAATTACCTCAGCACCCTTTTTGTGATGGTTGTGGTGATGGTGATGATGATGGTGGTGGTGGTGGTAGATGGAATGAAGGATTGAAGATGAGAGAGGAAGGAGGGGGGAAAAGGCGAAGGGAAGAAAGAAAGGAAGGAAGGAAGGAAGGAAGGAAGGAACGAAGGAAAGAAGGAAAGAGAAAAAGAAGGAAAGAAAGAAAGAAAGAAAGAAAAAGAAAAGAAAAAATGGAAAAAGAAGAAAGAAAGAGAAGAACGAACTAATGAAGGAAGGAAGGAAGGAAGAAAGGAAAGAAAGAAGAAAGATAAAAAAGGAAGGAAAATAGGACAAAAATAAAGGAATCAAAGAAGGAAGTGATAATTAATGACTAAAGAAAAAAGAAAAAAAGGGGAAGAAGGAAAAAATAAAGTCATGAAGGAGAGAGAGAGAGAGAGAGAGAGAGAGAGAGAGAGAGAGAGAGAGAGAGAGAGAGAGAGAGAGAGAGAGAGAGAGAGAGAGAGAGAGAGAGAGAGAGAGAGAGAGAGAGAGAGAGAGAGAGAGAGAGATAACCAGTCACCACCACCACCACCACCACTACCACCACCACCACCACAACCACCACCACCACCACCACTACCGCCATTCACCCAAACACATTTCACCTTCTATCATAACACAGGCCTCTCAGTTTACTCCAGGGAACATCTTTGGTCGTCCTTGCGTTGAATTCTTTCCCTCCTGTTCCGCTTTAAGGCAATGAATGGAACTGCACGTGGTGGGTCGGGCGGATTGTTTTTTTATAGTGGCGCCATTTCGTCAGACCCACCCTTCCTTCCTGCCTCACCGCATTTAGCTTGAGGTGTTTGTTTGGGAAAAGGTCAGTTGAGGGGATGTCAGTTAGGAAATAGGTAAATACACACACACACACACACACACACACACACACACACACACACACACACACACACACACACACACACACACACACACACACACATCCTCTGTCCCTGTCTTTCTTAAACTTTCTTCCTTGTTCACTCACTCACTCACTCACTCACTCACTCTTATCAATTTATTTTAGTTCATTCATTCACTCACTCATCCACTCTCACTCACTCACTCTCTCACATCACAAAGGCCCACACACACACACACACACACACACACACACACACACACACACACACACACACACACATTCAGACATTTCCAAAGTAATTCTATTTTCTGGTGGCTTTCATTTCTTTATTCTTTCCACTCTTCTACCATTCCTTTTTATGCCACAATCAACTCTCTCTCTCTCTCTCTCTCTCTCTCTCGGTAAACTATTTTTGTTCCATTAGAGCAAACCCAAGAGGTATCAATCACAGTTCTCCATTTTCTCTTGTGCTGTGTGAATCGCTATTGGAGGGAGAGAAAGAGAGGGAAAGAAAATTGAATGGATAGTTTTTGCGTTGGTAATAATAGAAAGGTGTGAGGGTGGTGGTGTGAGAGAGAGAGAGAGAGAGAGAGAGAGAGAGAGAGAGAGAGAGAGAGAGAGAGAGAGAGAGAGAGAGAGAGAGAGAGAGAGAGAGAGAGAGAGAGAGAGAGAGAGAGAGAGAGAGAGAGAGAGAGAGAGAGAGAGAGAGAGAGAGAGAGAGAGAGAGCCTGCCTACATACTTGCACTCATATTTATCCAGGTAAAGGGCCGAATACACCTGAGTAAGGGATTTACCTGTATTGGGAAGAGGGGAGATAACACACACACACACACACACACACACACACACACACACACACACACACACACACACACACAGGTAAGGATTTAGAAACGTCATTACCTGGTCTGAGATTGTCTTCCTTTATGGTGTGTGTGTGTGTGTGTGTGTGTGTGTGTGTGTGTGTGTGTGTGTGTGTGTGTGTGTGTGTGTACCAAAAGCTCGCCAAAAATCTGAGAGAGTAACAGGTGCAGGGAGGAGGAAAGGGAAGGAAAGAAAGGGAGGGTTAAGAAGATCCTATTCAACTCCTCCTCCTCCTCCTCCTCCTCCTCTTCCTCCTCTCTGCTTTTTCCTTTAAACCTTCCTCGCCGCCAGCTGTCCATACATATGTTTGTCCATATCTCACTCGCTCCCTCCCCCTCCCTTCCTCTCTCCCTCCCTCCCTCCTCCTCTCTACACGTCCTCTCCCTCTTTACCTCCCCTCTATCTTCTTTGGTTCCTTTCATTCTAGTACTCTTCACCCTTTCTCCCTCCCTCTCTCCCTTCTTCTCTTTTTCTTACTCTTTATTTTCTTCCTTCCCTTTTACCGCCCTCTCTTTCCCTCCCTCTACACTTCCTCTCCCTTTTTACCTCTTCCCCTTTTCCTTCTTTTCTTGTACTCTTCGCCCTTATGCAACACCGCTCTCCCTCCCTTCCTTCCTCCCTTCCTTCCTCTCACCCTTCTTCTCTCTCTCCCTTCCTTCTTCCTCCCTTCCTCCCTCCCATTGAAGCCATAACTATCTTGATGGAGGTAGATTGACGGAAGTGTGAAGTTGGAGGAGAGGAGGAGGAGGAGGAGGAGGAGGAGGAGGAGGAGGAGGAGGCGGCGGAAGCGTAGGAGACTGAGTAAGGATGAAAGAAAAAAAAAGGAAAACAGGAAATGTGTAGAAAAGGAAAACATGGACCGAAAAGTTAAAGAATTAGAAAAAATAGATAAATGGGAAGAAAATTAAATGAGAAGTGAACGACGGGTAGAGCATTGGACCCAACCCACTGCGACAAAACCCATTCGTCCAAAACTTGCATAACGACAAATTCCCTAGGGACGAGGTTCCGATGTGTTTTGCGATAGTTGGTGCATCATAGTACTCACGTTATAGGTCATTTCCGATTCAACGTACGGTATAATAATCATCAGCTTCACGCCGCGGGCAGATCCATTTCCGAACGCTGTGAAAATACCACCACCCAAAGTATCCTCATCGTTCTTCATTTGTTTTCTGGCACAGCTATGGCACTGCGGGGAAAATGAGTGCCAGGTAAATGGAGCATCAGAACAGATAAACAAAGAAGCAAATGAACTTGAGGATAAACATATAAACAACTCAGTAAATAAAACAATAATCTAGATCTTCCTTCCTTCCTCCCATTGAAGCCATAACTATCTTGATGGAGGTAGATTGACGAAGTGTGATGGTGGAGGCGGAGGAGGAGGAGGAAGAGGAGGAGAAGGAGGAGGAGGAGGAGGAGGAGGAGGAGGAGGAACACAAAGGAACACAAAGGAAGAACAAACAACAGCAGACCTGCTGGTCCTTACGAGGTTGTTTGTGACAAGCTACACTAACTATCTAATCAAAGGTGGAAGATGAAGGACAGCAATAAGCATCAGAACAAATAAACAAAGAAGCAAATGAACGTAAGGATAAACAAATAAACAACACAGTAAAGAAAACAACAATCAAGATCAGAACAAATTCGCAGAGTTGCACGGATGCTTTCGATAACACGGAGCCGCGTCCTCTCCACCGCTGCCAGATTGTCGCACTCAGAGCATAGTGTATTTACCGGTTTCTGACGCCTAACTATTGCCAAGACACATCAGGAATTAACTATTTTAACGATAATTATAAGTGAAACTCTTTATTGGGGTTAACGAGACACGTTTTGGGTCGGAAGTCGGTAAATATAAGAGGCTGAGTAAGACAATCTGGCAACGCTGGAGAGGGCCACCCTGCCTTCCCCTGCCCGCCGTGAGTCGTGGATCATGCCTGCTAATCCCTGCCTGCTGCTCTCTCTGCTGCCGATCAGTGATTTTATAAAGATAGTGATCAGGTATAACAGATACACATTGACAATTATTACAGAATCATTATTATTATTATTATTATTATTATTATTATTATTATTATTATTATTATTATTATTATTACTTACTTTTATTATTACACCAACAGCCTCGACCCCGTTATCTCGAACACATCAACAGAATCGACTCCGTTAGTGCCAACAAACCAACAGCCTCGACCCCGTTAGCTCGAACATATCAACAGAATCGACTCCGTTAGTGTCAACAAACCAACAGCCTCGACCCCGTTATCTCGAACACATCAACAGAATCGACTCCATTAGTGCCAACAAACCAACAGCCTCGACCCCGTTATCTCGAACACATCAAGAGAATCGACTCCATTAGTGCCTACAAACCAACAGCCTCGACCCCGTTATCTCGAACACATCAACAGAATCGACTCCGTTAGTGCCAACAAACCAACAGCCTCGACCCCGTTATCTCGAACACATCAACAGAATCGACTCTGTTAGTGCCAACAAACCAACAGCCTCGACCCCGTTATCTCGAACACATCAACAGAATCGACTCTGTTAGTGCCAACAAACCAACAGCCTCGACCCCGTTATCTCGAACACATCAACAGAATCGACTCTGTTAGTGCCAACAAACCAACAGCCTCGACCCCGTTATATCGAACACATCAACATAATCGACTCCGTTAGTGCCAACAAACCAACAGCCTCGACCCCGGTATTTCGAACACATTAAGAAAATCGACTCCGTTTTTTTTTTTTCGTTTTCTTTCTTTCTTGAGGGGCCTGGATGGTAATCGGCCCCAGCCCGTCATGGCGCAGGCAAGTATTTATAGTGGCCCCATCTCGAACACATCAACAGCCTCGACCCCGTCAGTACGATTAATAGGTTTAGTTACATTATTTTTTGTATAATTTCCATTCACTGCTGTTATTCTTATTCTCATTAATATTTAGGATAATAGTGACATTGATTTGCATTTCCCGAGGCAGACGCAATACCAATCACACAAAGATGGGCCGTATTTTAAAACATTTCGTCTCACAAGTACACACATTTCACAAGACTTTCGTATAAGGTGTGGGCATTTCCAGGAGAAGTTTTATGACCTTGGTGGTAGTTTGACCCTTCTTCTGTACCGCCGGCATATGACCACAGATGTTGCGCCGACTAAACGAATCTTTCCAACTTTTTTCTTCTGTACCGTGAACCTAATAAAGCACTCATTAGAACCCGATTGATCCCCTCTTTGACATTTAGAAATAGTTGATGTCAGAAGGTAGAGTGTGTATAATACCGACCAAAGACTCTTCAGGCTTGAGATTAAATTTTATGGCTGACTTTAAATTCAACCGGCCGCCGACTCTCCCTGGCCTGCCCGTGAACACCTGCGTCGGGGAGATTTTTGTGACTACTTTTACTCGACTTCTTTTCTATCCTTAGCGGGTCTACGCGAGGGAGCCTTTGTCGCGTGGGCCTCAGCGATAAGCCGGGAGAGGGGCGGCAGGGGAACTTATGCAAATGAGGGAGAGAGAGTATCGGCTCCATGGACAGGGGAAAAAAATAAATAGAAATGAAGAAAAAAAAATTAAAGGGAGAAGGAAAAATAGAAAAAATGAGAAGGTAGAAGATGGAAGGAAGAAGAATGAGATGATAGAAGATGAGAGATAGGAAAATGAGACGAAGGGGAAGGAAGGAAAGAGAAAAGAAAGAAAAGAGGAAAGTATGTATAAGAAGAAAGTAGAGAAGCAGAAGGAAAGTAAATGTGAAGAGGAAGTGAGGAAGGAGAGAGAGGAAAATATTAGAAAGCGGAGGAAGAAGAGGAAAGGATACTATTTGGAGAGGAGGTGGAGAAGGGGAGGAGGGGGAAGAAGAGGAGGAAAAAGCAAAAAAAAAAAAAAAGTAAATGAAAGAAGACAAAAAAATAAAAGGAAGAAAAATATGAAGAAAAAGAAAAGGAATAGGTAGAAAAAAAGAAAGAAGAGATAGAAGAAACAAGACAAAATAAAACATAAAAAGACGACGAGGAGGAGGAGGAGGAGGAGGAAGAAGAAACAAGAGGAAACGAAGGAGAAGAAGGAGACAGAAAAACAGGAGGAGGAGGAAGAGAAGAAGAAGGAGGAAGAAGAGTAGGAGTTAGAGCAATAGAAGAAGGAGGAGGAGGAGGAGGAGGAGGAGGAGGAGGAGGAGGCGGCAAGATATATTACAGGTGTCTTGGTTATATTGGAGGTGAACGAGAGGAGGAAAGGAGGAGGAGGAATAGGAGGAGGAGGAGGAGGAGGTGGAAGAGCGATGCAGGTGGAGAGAGGAGGAGAAAGTGAGGAAGAGACAGCCCTGGAACCCTTGCTGTGATGGGTCGCTTCTCTCTCTCTCTCTCTCTCTCTCTCTCTCTCGATATGTCACTGGTTAACTTAATGGAGGGACTCTTTCCACCTCCTTTCTCTCTCTCTCTCTCTCTCTCTCTCTCGAGCATAGGATAGGAGAAAGAAAATAGGGAAAAAAGAATGAAGGAACAGCGGAAATAATGAAAGAAATAAGGGAAGATTGTGAAAGAGGCAAAAGAAATGAGGAAAAGAATAGGAAGATAAAAGAGAGAAGGGAAGCAAAATGAGAAAGTAGAAGATGGAAGGAAGTAGAATGTGATGAAAGAAGATGAGAGAGAGTTGGGAAAAGGAGAAGAAGGGGAAGGAAGGAGATTTACATAGATTTACATAGAAAATCAGACCACACAGACCCCATGGTCCAGACTTGGTGGTCTGTCCTTAAACCTAAGTGATTTTACATTAATCAGAAGACTCCAAAACGTTGCATTTCTACTCTAGTTGATATTAAGTTGAAGGAAGTGACGGTCGAGCTTATTTTTGAAGGAGTCAATCGTGTTACACTGGACCACTGATGATGGGAGCTTATTCTATTCTCGCACTACAACGTTGGTGAAGAAAAATTTGGTGCAGTCTGAATTTACTTGTATACATCTGAGTTTTACGCCATTGTTCCTCGTGCGCAAAGTGTCATCGATCATAAACAATGTTGATCTGTCTACATTCGTGAAACCATTAAGTATTTTAAAACATTCGATCAGTTTTCCTCGGAGGCGACGTTTCTCAAGAGAGAACATGTTAAGGGTAGAAAGCCTTTCTTCGTAGGATTTGTTGCGCAAGGAAGGGATCATTTTCGTTGCCCGACGCTGAACACCTTCTAATTTAGCAATATCCTTTGCATGGTGGGGAGACCAAAACTGTACCGCATATTCCAAGTGGGGTCTGACTAAACTGTTGTAGAGCGGGAGTATTACATCTTTATTCTTAAATAAAAAGTTTCTTTTAATGAAGCCCAACAAAGAAAAAGAAAAGAGGAAAAGAAAAAGATGGTTAGAAGAAAGAGATGATGTCAGGGAGGATTAAAAAAGAAATGGAAGAGGAAGGAAAGTGAAGAAAAATGAGAAGAGAGAAAATGAGGGGCAGTTGAGGAAAAGAAAAGAGAGAGCAAAGAGGAAGAAAAAGAGAAGACAAGAAGAGAAATAATGTCAGGGAGGATTAAAAAAAGAAATTGGAGAGGAAGGAAAGTGAAGAAGAATGAGAAGAGAAAAGATGAGAGTCAGTTGAAGAAAAGCGAAGAAAGAGCAAAGAGGAAGAAAAAGGGAAGACAAGAAGATAAATAATGTCAGGGAGGATTTAAAAAAGAAATTGGAGAGGAAGGAAAGTGAAGAAAAATGAGATGAGGGAAGATGAAGGGCAGTTGAAGAAAAGCGAAGAAAGAGCAAAGAGGAAGAAAAAGAGAAGACAAGAAGAGAAATAATGTCAGGGAGGATAAAAATAGAAATGGGAGAGGAAGGAAAATGAAGAAAAATGAGATGAGAGAAAGATGAAGGACACTTGAGGAAAAGAGAAGAAAGAGCAAAGAGGAAGAAAAAAGGGAAGACAAGAAGAGAAATGAGGCCAGAGTGGAGAGAAAAGGAAAAAAAGAGAAGAGAAAGTAAAGAAGACAAAGAACGAGATTGAGAGAAGATGAAGAGCAGCTGGGAAAATGAGGGAGGAAAGTGAAGGAAAAGAGAAACAAAGAAGAAAAACCACTGAAGAAAAAAAAAGCAAAGAAGAAAATAGAGAGGAGTGAAATAAAGAAGAGAAAGGAGAGAACGAGAGAGGAAGGTGAGGAAAGAAGAGAGAAGAGGGAGCAATGAGGGAAGGAAGGGAGGAGAGGGGTAGGGGAAGGGAAGGGACACGGAAGGGGAAGAGGAGGAGGAAGGGAGGAAGATGGGGGGGGGAGGGAAGGGACATGGAAGGGGGAGGGGAGGGAAGGGGAGGAGGAAGGGAGGAAGATGGGGGGAAGGGAAGGGACAGGGAAGGGGGAGGGGAGGGAAGGAGGAAGGAGGAAGATGGGAGGGGGGGAGGGGAAGGGCAAGAACACAAAAGCTTTACACTCGGAAAATTCAGGAACCAGAGAGAGAGAGAGAGAGAGAGAGAGAGAGAGAGAGAGAGAGAGAGAGAGAGAGAGAGAGAGAGAGAGAGAGAGAGAGAGAGAGAGAGAGAGAGAGAGAGATAAAGTGGCCGAACAGACAGATAGAAATTAATACGATGAAATTTAATTACACACACACACACACACACACACACACACACACAAAGAGAGAGAGAGAGAGAGAGAGAGAGAGAGAGAGAGAGAGAGAGAGAGAGAGAGAGAGAGAGAACTGCTAATAACACCATAAGTTTTAGAAGACAACCGAAAGCCCTGATGGTGTGTGTGTGTGTGTGTGTGTGTGTGTGTACGTAAATCTCATATTCACAGTCGTTTTCTTCCCCACAAACACCAAACTGTCAACTGTAAACACATACGACCCCTCTCTCTCTCCATTTATTTTTCCTCCCTTTTATTCTTCCTTCCTCTTCCCTGTCTTTCTTTTCTTTCTCTCCTCTACGTTTCTTCCTCCATATCGTATCTCCCTCCCTCCTTTCTTCCTTCCCTCTCAAACTTTCTCCCCTCTCTAATTGTTTTCTTCCTCCTTTCCTCCTTCATTCTTGTTTTCTTCTCTCTCTCTCTCTCTCTCTTTTCCTCCCTCTTCACTTCCTCGACTTTCCTTCATATCTATTTGAATGGCATTTGCTTGCACAACTCCCTCCCTCCCCATTACCCCTTTCCTCCCTCCCCTCTTTCCTCCCCTACTCTCTCTCCCTTCCCTCCCTTACCTTTCCTTCCATTCATCATATTTGCCATCCTCCTCCTCCCTTTGCTCCTCTTTCTCCTCCTTTGCCATCCTTACCCTCTCCTCTCTCTTCTCTTTTCTTTTTTTCTTTTTTTCGTATTTTCTTGAGCTTTTTTCTTCCTTTCTTTTTTTCTCGTGGTCTCTTCTTTATCGTCTCTGTCTTTCATCTCCTTCGTCTTCAACTTCCTCTCTTTCTCCAGTTTTCGTTCTTTTCCTTTGTCTTCTTTACGCTTCTCTCCTTGCTTCCCTCGTTTACTCTTTTCCTCCTCCTTCCCCTTCATCTTCCTTTCCTCCCTGATTCTATATTCATCTCCCTCTTTCACCATATCTTTCTCCCTCCTTGCCTCCCTCTTCTCCCTCCTTTTCTCCCTACCTCCTTGCCTGTCTGTGTCTCCTTCCCTCACGTCTCCCTCCCCTCTTCTCCCTTCTTTTCTCCCTTCCATCTTGTCTCCTAAAAGCTCTATTCTCTCTCCTTGCCTTCCTCCTCTTCTCGTCTCCCTCTTCGTCTCTTCTTATTTCTCCTCTTCTCCCTACCGCCCTCCCTCGCCCTTCGTCTCCTCGCCTCCAGTCACACCCTCGTCGCGCCCTTTGTGGTGGTGCCTCGCTTCGCCTTGAATACCCGCCGCGTCAAAAGGTGTGTCTTTGCTTGCTCTCGCCTACCTGCCTCCTCCTCCTCCCTCCTTGCTATTCTATATTTCACCAACCCTGACTTCATATTCTCAATGTCTCGCCACTCCTCCCTCCTACCTCTACTCAACGCTACTCTTCCTCTACTTTTCGCATCCGTCATTATTTATTCTTCCTTGTACTTCTTATTCTTCATGTTCTGCTCCTCTTCTCCCTCTGCCTCCGCCTCCATCTCTTCTTCTTCCACTTTTCGCATTAGTCATCCTCCTCCTGCTCCTTCTGCTCAGTGCTCTACTCCTCCGCTTCCTCTGCCTCTTCTTCCCTGCAGCAGTGTAATGAAGCACCCACAGCCCCGTAAGTATGCCCGTGGTGAAAGTCAATACCATGCTCGGGTTCGGGGCGAGAAAGTTTACACATATGACGTCGTAGGAAAGTTTATCGCTCTGTAACTCGTTAGTGTGACCTCGCCTAGAGTACGCAGTGCAGTTCTGTCCCTCAAATTACCAGATGGATATTGAGTAAATCGAGAAAGTATAGCGGCGCAAAAAGAGATACCATTTTTGAGGGCACAGCCAGTTCAAGAGCCGTTCAAGCGATTCAACCTCTACCTCACTGGAAGATAGACGGCAGTGAATGAATGCAATACGGGTCATTTCGTACTTGAATAAGCTCTAACGTTAGTCCCTCGAGGGTTTTTGAGATTTAAACTTACCAAAGAGTTGAAGTAATATTTTACCTACTCTTCCTCCTCCTCCTCCTCCTCCTCCTCTTCCTCGTCCTCCTCCTCCTCCTCCTCCTCCTCCTCCTCCTCCTCCTCCTTCTCCGCCTCAACCTTCCTTTGTCTTCACTCGCAGGCATTCATCTCTGCTTCATCTCCTTCAACATGTGTTTTCTTTGCATTCTCAAGCTTTCTAAAATTTGTTGCATGTCTTGAGCGTCACACGACATGCTCCTGTACTCTTGTCTGAAATAATTGCAAGACTTTTTTTTTCTCATTACATTTTGCAGCAAGAGTGAAAGTGACCTCATTAGACATTGCCGCGGGGCCCATCTCTGAACCCTCGGCTGAAACATATCATAAAGGTCAAAGGTTAGAGGTCATCATTCCACATTCAGCTTTTCTTTCTTTGTTTCTTTTCATACACCCCTTTCATCTTTCTCTACTTCTCACCCTCTTTCTCCTCCTCCTCGTTCTCCTCATCTCCTATTCCTCCTCCTAATAGTTCTCATTATTGTGGTCATCATCCGCTAATTTCTTCATTACAAGCAGTTCTGTCATTATGGAGCAAGTTATCGTAGCAGAAGTATCATGGGAAGCACTATTTTTTAACACGCCCACCACCATCACCACCACCACCACCACCACCACTGCCAGAACCACCACAACCACCACCATTACTGTCATCACGCCCACCACCACCACCACCACTGCCAATACCACCACAACCACCACCATTACTGCCATCACCACCACCATCAACATCACCATCAGTCACCCCGTTGCCATATCCCTTGGGTCATATATTCATCACACAAACACACTAAAAAACGACAAACAAACAAACAAAAAACAGTGATTACCGGGCTTCTTTTCTCCATTATTGTTTCCCCCTCCAGCTGTTTCCTTTACTATAAAAAAAAATACAACCACACAGCGCTTCATGGCTCAATGGATACAACCTTTGCCTGTCACCCGGCGGCCTGCAGTTCGATTCCCACTCAGACCACTACTAGTCAAGGGTTTTCACTGACAGACGCGGGTACTGTCCCCCTTTGAGTAATTGAGAAGGGAGGGTGTAGCGTGTGAGGTCCCAGCAGTGCCCAGAGATCGGTCCCCAGAGCTCAAAAAAAAAAAAGTGGGTATTTCGAGAGAGTATTGATTTGTGATAACGAGTCTAGCATTTGAATAGACCGTGGGTGAATGAGAGGCATACACACACATACGGTTACACACAAAAAATACACATACACAAAATCTATATCTATCTATCTATCTATGTATTGGTGTCTTTTTCTCTGTCTGTGTGTCTGTCTGTGTTTCTCTCTCTCTCTCTCTCTCTCTCACCCTCCCTCTTTCTTTTCTTTCTCTCCTCCCTCCTTCCCTCCCTCCTTTCTTCTTCCTCCCTCCTCCCTCCTCCCTCCTCCTTCCTCTTCCTCCTCCTCCCTCCCTCCTTCCCTCCCAGCCAATTTTCTACGCTATCCTTTTTGCCTTCTTCCGCTCTTCATCCTAACCCTACCGAGAGAGAGAGAGAGAGAGAGAGAGAGAGAGAGAGAGAGAGAGAGAGAGAGAGAGAGAGAGAGAGAGAGAGAGAGAGACAGACAAAAGAGAGTTATACACACACACACACACACACACACACACACACCTCTTATCACTCCTCCCATACGACATTCATCTCCACTTAACCTCCTCCTCCTCCTCCTCCTCTTCCTCCTCCCATCGTCACGTGCCACCATCTGCAAACGATAGATAGATAGACTGGTGATAATGGAAATTGGTGGTGGTGGTGGTGGTGGTGGTGGTAGTGGTAGTGGTGGTGGTGGTGATGGTGGTGGTGGTAGTGGTGGTGGTGGTGATGGTGGTGGTGGTAGTGGTGGTGGTGGTGATTGGAACGATTAGAGATAAGGAAGGTGGTTTACGATGGTGATTATCTCGCAGCGTTTAGGAAATAATTAAGTGTGTAATGATGGTTATTAATGGAGAGAGAGAGAGAGAGAGAGAGAGAGAGAGAGAGAGAGAGAGAGAGAGAGAGAGAGAGAGAGAGAGAGAGAGAGAGAGAGAGAGAGAGAGACGTTAGGTTTAAGTTGTCAGGCTTAGCGAGTAAAAACATCTGTTAGGAAAGGATCTCTCTCTCTCTTGTTTTATAACTTTTAGATTACAATTATTTTTACTTAAAGAAAAAAGACACATCAATCTTGTTTCGAGTTGAATGAAAGTTATGAGAGAGAGAGAGAGAGAGAGAGAGAGAGAGAGAGAGAGAGAGAGAGAGAGAGAGAGAGAGAGAGAGAGAGAGAGAGAGAGAGAGAGAGAGAGAGAGAGAGAAGACTTCATCAGACCGAGAGAGAAATATGGTTCAGGAGAAAGAATTTTTGACTCACCCCGTTCTCTCTCTCTCTCTCTCTCTCTCGCCGAGGGGTTGAGTTAGATGATGGGGCGTTATCGTGTTGACACAGATCTCTCCTCCCCTCTCTGTTACACGCCTCTTCCCCTCTCCTCTCCTCTCCTCTCCTTCCCTTCCTCTTCCCTTTTTTCCTCCTATTATTCCCCTTTCGTCCCTTCTCTTGCTTCTTACCTATGTTCCTCTTGCTGGTAGTTTTTTTTTCTTTCTTTTCTATATCAATTCTGTGGTCTTATCCTCTTGGTCTTGGTCTTGTTGTGATGCTAAGAATCTTCCTTTCTTTTCTAGTCTGCTTTTATACCGCTCACCTATCTTCTAATTTACTCTTCCTTATGATCATTCTCTCCTGGTTTTGATTCTACGTTTCCATCTTTTTTTCCTTTTTCATCTTTCAGTTTTTTCTATTCATCGTTTTTTTAAATTTTTTGCTTTTTTTTCCTTTTTCGTCTTTTATTACTTTTTTATCCCCATTTTTTATTGTTTATTTTCTGACGTTCTTCGTTTTACATTCTGCTCAAATTAAACGGTTTCCCATTGATTTTCCTTTTTTTTATTCTCTCTTTTCCTTCTTCCTTGTCCTCTTCTACTTCCTTCCAGTCCTCACGCTCTTCTTCTTCCTCTTTATCTTATTCCTAATTTTGCTTTTTATCTTTTATATTTTTTTCTTCCCTCTCATTTCTTTCTCAATTTTGCTTTTACATCTTTTTTTCTCCCACGTCTACCTTCTTAACCTCCTCATTCTCCTCTTTCAATCACTTCCTCTTCCTCTTCCTCTTCTACAACCTTCCAGTCCTCACCTCTTCTTCCTCATTACCATACTCCTAATTTTGCTTTTTATCTTTTATCTTTTTTCTCTTCCTCTCATTTTTTCTTAATTATGCTTTTACATCTTTTCTCTCCCACGTCTATCTCACTCTCCTCTTTCAATCACTTCCTCTTCCTCTTCTACTTTCCTTCTACGCATACAGGCAAGAGCATTCTAATACCTTTCATTTAAATATAGTTTTAAAACAGGTGGTCGTTCAGACAACTCCTTACATAACGTTTCTTGTTCTGAGGTGCAACACGACCCCACTATCCCTGCCTAAGGTTTTTGTAAAACAATATTTTCTATTTTTCATTTGAAATATAAGATAAGAAATGTCACACACATGCGTCCAAACACTCCCCACAGATGCGACACTCTTGAACAATTTGTTCCGCAGAAGTGGCACCGTTCCATGGGATGCGTTCCTCTGCATGGTGATTTTAGTCAGCTGGCGAGCCGTTCCTCTCAGTGTGATTGTGGTGCTTCTTGGCACTCCTCAGTCTCTGTTATCACCAGTCAGCGACAGTTACTGTTCAGCGGGTGTTGAGAAATGCACCCAATGTACGTCACCTGTACGTCGCTGAACATTTGAGTTTGATCACGACGCTGTGTACTGCCCGGTGCTCACAGAAACTCGCCACCACTCGGCTTTGCGCCTCTCTTGGCACGACTTCTGCTGCGGGAGTTGGTGCCCCGATGTGTCTGTCCCTCGTAGAAATGCCTTGTTTCGTATCTTGGCGGGACGTGGCTGCTGGCGTTGTGCTGGCGTTGCTGTGAGTGGCGGCTGCTGGTGAAGTTGTGCAGCATACCAGCCACTGTTTTGCTGGAAGGAGTCGTTCCTCCGCTGTGTCGGCCTCTCGAGGTGCTGAGGTGCGCCACGCAGCGAGTTAGAGGCGGATCTAACGGGCTGCTGGTGAGGCCTCGAGGTAAAGTTGGGAGGCTGAGTGACTTGGAGCGGCGCGGCGTATCTGAAGGTGTCGTGGCCACGGTACACCTCACGTTCCTTAACGGGGGCGAGGAGGTTACCAAGGTTGGAGGGCACGTCTCTTGGACAGGTGGACCGTGGCATCTTTTCTTTCTTCAGGATACCTTTAGGAGACTTCCTTCAGTAGTGGTATTCACTTGTGCACAGCGAGCTGCTCCAACTGTTTGCTGGTGTCGTGTGTTGTGTTTCTTTACCGCGTCCTTTGCTGACCCTTTCTGTGGCTTCACTGTTCTCTCCTTTCGCCTTTCCAGCTCAGGACGAATGCTGTAGAGACGGAAGCCATACCTGAAGTAGTCGTAGCCACAGTACAGTTCACGATCCTTGACGAAAGTGTTCAGGTTCTGGAAGTTAAAGCGCACACATTTATGAGCGGTGCTGGCCGTCTTTCCTTTCTTGAGGATCCCTGTGAGATGTTGTGGCTCATTGATTTTGTTGGCTGCATCTATTGCTTCCTCTGTTACTGTTTTCTGAGCCTCTGGCAGTTTGTTTACTGCTTCCTTTGGTGGCTCTTCCTGTGGCTCCACTGCTCTCTCCTTTAGGCTTTCCAGCTCAGGACGAATGCTGGAGAGAGGGAAGCCATACCTGAAGTAGTCGTAGCCACAGTACAGCTCATGATCCTGACGAAAGTGTTCAGGTTCTGGAAGTTAAAGCGCACACATTTATGAGCGGTGCTGGCCGTCTTTCCTTTCATGAGGATCGCTGTGAGGTGTTGTGGCTCATTGATTTTGTTGGCTGAATCTGTTGCTTCCTCTGTTACTGTTTTCTGAGCCTCTGGTAGTTTGTTTACTGCTTCCTTTGGTGGTTCTTCCTGTGGCTCCACTGCTCTCTCCTTTAGGCTTTTCAGCTCAGGACGAATGCTGGAGAGAGGAAGCCATACTTGCAGTAGTCGTAGGCACAGTACAGCTCACGAATTTTGACGAAAGTGTTCAGGTTTTGGAAGTTGAACCTGATAGTTTTCTTGACCGGGTTTGAGATGCATCCCGCTGTTTGAAGCTGCTGATAAGGGCATCTTTTCCGGTGGGCTGGTAACGGCCTTGCTCCTGCTGGAAGGAGCGTCCCCAGCCGTGCCTTGGTGCCCGGAGGAGCTCATCGTATACCTCCTTTATTTTCTCTCTCTTGACCATGTGCAGAGTAATTACGAGAGTGTGAACCTCTTGCCATGGTCTCCAATTGCGTGCAGTCTTTTGTGAGACGGTTGTATCATCCACTGGCTTGTGGACCTTCTCTCTCTTCACCAACTTGATTGTGATGATGATAGAATGACGCCTCTAGCCAGTGGCCTCCTATTCGCCCTATCCCACCACCCCAACAGCAACCAGCAGGTAGTCGGAGGGGATCTCCTCCACCACTGAGAGAGGCTGAGTAGCCGTCTTCAGGCAGACCAGGGCCTGTTGCCCTGCATCGGCCTGGGCACCCGCGTTCTCGGTTTCCTCGACGATGTCGTCAGGTTCCTCGAGGGGCTGCAGCGCTTCCGCCTGGCGAAGAGCCAGCCAGCACCCGCAGCACCAAGACTTCTTCACTTGTTTTGCTGAGTCATTTTAATGTAAATGAACAATCTTTAGCAGGAACGTGCAGGTCATCAACGTTGTCCTCTTCTGGGATGGCTTCTCCTCGTCGTGTGCCGCCTTGGCTACACCGACCACTGGCGGGGACGCTCAAAGAAAAGGCTGAGAGTGTAACGCTGGGGCGATGGGACGTAATGAGGTGACGAAATGTTCCTGGAAGTAGTGCCCATCCCACACCCACGCCCTCATGCTCCTCCTGCCACCCACACCAACCCACACTACCCACTCCCTCATCCATGGCCGAATGTTTGCTACCAGTATTACGCCATGTGCGCCCATCCCACACCCACGCCCACAGGCACCGCCTGCCCCCCACACCAACCCACACCCCCACCACCCGCATCCTTGGCCGAATGTTTCCTACCAGTATTACGCCATATGTGCCCATCCTACACCCACGCCCTCATGCTCCTCCTGCCACCCACACCAACCCACACGACCCACTCCCTCATCCCTGGCCGAATGTTTGCTACCAGTATTACGCCATGTGCGCCCATCCCACACCCACGCCCCCACGCCCTCCTGCCACCCACACCAACCCACACAACCCACTCCCTCATCCCTGGCCGAATGATTGCTACAAGTATTACGCCCATGCCAATCCCGCACCCACGCCCTCATGCTCCTAGCTCCTTCTACTCACACCAACCCTCATAATTCATCCCCTCACCTTCACCTAAACCTGCCGGCGCCACAACACACATCTCATCACACCGAGAAGCCGCCGTGAGCTGGGACTGGCCGCATCGTGCCCACCTTACCCAATGAACCACTCGGCCGAAAATTCTTGCCACAAACCCAGCAAGAACTTCGTATTATTAATCTTACAAGAATAATAACGTCACACAAATATATTTCCCTTATATTGATTATTGGCAATGAAGGGAGGCGTACAAAATATTTACAGTTACAAATATTTAGCTGCTGCAACAATACGATTTCTCGGGTATTTTTTTTCTTCTGTATTTTCACAGTTGACGCGTTCAGCGGCGTGAGGCTTTGTTAACTACTGGATCGTCCCGCCTTGCCCTCCAGGAGCCTTGGTGATGGATTTGTCTCTTGTTAGCATTGAACTACACACACACACACACACACACACACACACACACACACACACACACACACACACACACACACACACACGTAACACGACCTCACTGCCACGTGCTGACTCTCTCTCTCTCTCTCTCTCTCTTTTTCTCTCTCTCTTCTCTCTTCTCTGCTCACCCATCTTCTAATTTACTCCTGCTTATGATCATTCTCTCTCAGTTTAATTCTACGTTTTCATCTTTTTTTTCCTTTTCATCTTCCACTCTTTTCTATTCAGTGTTTTTTTCCCTTTCCTTTTTCTCTTTATTACTTTTTCTCCTTATTTTTATTGTTTCGCTTTTCTGACGGTCTTCGCTTAACATTCTGCTCACATTAAACTGTTTCCCATTGATTTTCCTTTTTTTGCTTGTCCTTTTTCCTTCTTCCTCTTCCTCTAATTCCTTCTAATCCTCACTCTCTTCTTCTTCCTCATTATCCTCTTCCTAATTTTGCTTTCTATCTTATCTTTATTTTCTTCCATCTCATTTCTTTCTTAACCCTTCAAGCGCGGGCTAGATTTTGCCGCGCCTGGCCTGCCACGCAGGCATTTTCACTCAAAAACACACCTCACTTCAACCTCAAGTATCTTCTCTCTTACTGAGCTAACGTTGCTGAATGAGGTATCATTGTAAAGTCCTTTTCCTTAGCTGCCCTTTGACGTTAATTTGAACACCATATAAGCATTGGTAGAACGAGTACAGAGTTTTGAAGTAGGAACTATGAAGACATATTATTATAGAGATACCCACCTCTATTATTCTTATTTTCTATTATTTAGCAATAAAAAGCATCACTTTTTTACAGCTTCTGTGTACCATACCCATATAAAGCTCAAATTTTGTATTATTGTAAAAATCTGTGGTTAGCATTACTGCCACACTTAGCAATGAACCAAAATCCATGCTAGATTGATTTAATTGCTTTGTGTAACAAAAGGAATGATAAAAAAACAGAAAACAACACTACTAATATTTTTGAGATTACAAAGGGTAAGTTTTACGGGTCGCTACATACTTATTGTTGTGCCTCTCGCAACATTGTGCACACTGGCTCAGGCGTTGCCAGGCTGCACCCTCCACGCCGAACGGCCACTGTATGACACATAACATTTGCATTTCATTTTTCTGCATCCAGCGTTTATTTATCATACCTATCACAAATATATACAGATAACATCATCGTGCATGTTAGAATGAAAAAAAAAATGTTAGGATCAGGCGTATCCGTGGTGGTGGTCTCTGTAGCGGGGTCCACACTTGTGGCGGAGCTGACTGGTGAGGGCGATAAGGCAGTCCTGACAGGGCGTATATTTCTGACATGGCGTAGATCTTCATGTATGTTAGAATGATAAAAAATCCCTTTCCCTTGTGAAAATGTTCAGAACATCACCAGAAGCACTGCTTTCATTGACAAAGCCATATCCATCACCATCACTACAGTAACTAAGAGTGGCATCGCTGTCACTACCAAGGATTGTGCTTGTGACAGTTTTATCTAACTCTGCTTCAATTTCGCTTTCTTCCAAGGCTTTCCTGATGTTTTTTATTGGTGTTGAGGATGGATTTGACTGGAAGGTGAGCGGAGCTGCGGGGTCTAGCGGACATCTTGTCAAAGCTAGCACAATGCGTTAACTGACCACTGTTAATGTAAGAGAGTGTTTGCGGGCATTGTAGGAAAGAAAACGGCATGTTCACTGTACTTGACGACAAACCCACCAAATCTGGCGGCGCGTTCATAAAATGCCATGTCCACTATTGTGACACCCGCACATGAGCTCACGCTCGGCTGTCCACTATTGTGACAGCCGCGCTTTAAAGGTTAATTAATGTTGCCTTTACACTTTATCTTTCGCATGTCTTTCTTTTCAAGCCCCTCTTTTTCCTCCGCTTTCAGTCACTTCCTCTTCCTCTTCCTCTTCTACTTCCATCCAGTCCTCACGCTCTTCGTCTTCCTCAATGTCCTACTCCAAATTTTCCTTTAATCTTGTTTTTTCTTCTGTTTGTTTTCCCATTCATTCTAATTTGGTCTACATCTTTTCCTTTTCCAACCCTCTTTCAGTTCCTCATTATCTCACTAAACTTTAACTCCCATATTCTTTTCTTTCATCTCTCCTCTTACTCCTCCTCCCATCCATGTTTTTACTTTTCCGTCTTTATATTTTGTTTTCAGGCTCATTCGTATATTTCTCGCCCTTTGTCTTCTCTCTCTTTTATCGTCTCTGTCTGTTTTTGTCTTATTTGTCTTTCTGTTTTATTGTTCTTGCCTTTCCTCTTCCTCCTTCCTTTCATTTCACTTTTGTATATTATTTTTTTTACTTCTACTTCCTCGTTTTGCTTTCCTGCGTTTTTACATTCTCATAATATTAATCTTCCCATTTCTACCCATTTAAATACTCTCTTTTGTTTCTCTTCTTTCCCATTCGTGTTTATTTTTCCTCCTTTATTGTTTTCTTCCAACTTTTTCTATTTCTTTTCATATCCTCTTACTTTTTTCATATATTCTAAGTCTTATTTCGCCTCTTATCCCTTCTCCCTACTCTGCCTTGCTTTAATTCTTCCATCGCCTTCCTCGTAACTTCCTTTTTGTATCCTCTACGTTCTTTGAGTTATAATTCCTAGACATTTTTTCTTCCACTTCCTTATTCTGTTTTCTTGTTCATCTTTTGTTTCCTTTTTGCAAGTCTTGTTTTTACGTCATCTAATATTTTTCCTTTCTTTTTTCTCCGTCCTTCTTCTTTTGCTTCTTTTCTTCCTCTTATTCCTTCGAAACTCTCATTTACTCATACTTACTATTTCCATACTCCTTCTCCTACTTTTTCCTGACCCCAAACTTTTCATTAGTTTTTGCTTTCAGCTTTCTTCATTTTCATCCTATTCTCTTACTTTTCTTCTGCAGTGGTGATTCCTGGAAGAAGGGGGCGGATATGGTAGTCCTTCTGGTTGAAGTGCCTGCCATGATGGTGTTAATGGTCGTTATTCAAGTGGTGGGTGATTAGTGGTGGTAGCGGCAGTGTTCGTGATAGTGTTATTAGTTGGAATGCTTATTTTGAGTTTAAGTCTACAGGTTTGTTATACCATGTTTCACTTACTATTCTTCCATTGTGTGTGTGTGTGTGTGTGTGTGTGTGTGTGTGTGTGTGTGTGTATGTGTGTGTGTGTGTGTGTGTGTGTGTGTGTGTGTGTTTGTGTGTGTGTGTGTGTGTGTGTGTGTGTGTGTTTGTGTGTGTGTGTGTGTGTGTGTGTGTGTGTGTGTGTGTGTGTGTGTGTGTGTGTGTGTGTTTGTGTGTATGTTTGTGTGTGTGTGTGTGTGTGTGTGTGTGTGTGTAAAATTCACTGTGGCCTGATCATGTTTTCCTTTTAGTGTCACATTTTTGCAGCTCTCCTCCGCCCTGCTCCTTCTCGTGGCCTGACAGCCAATCACACAGCAGAGCCGCGTGTGGGATGCCAGGTTCCACTTCCTGTAAATTCGTCAATTTTATCTGTGTTTCCATGCATAAAAAGGTCGAAGGTACATAAGTGTGTACTATGTGGACGTATTTTTTTTATTATTTTTTCATTTGATTTTGTTCGACTTTGATTAAATCCAGTCAGTGAAGAAATAGAACGGCCAGACTGGTGTGTTGACATCGTCACTTGATGAGAGAGAGAGAGAGAGAGAGAGAGAGAGAGAGAGAGAGAGTTTTGTGGGAGCTATTTTCAGGTAGATGGAAACAATTTTGTTAGCAAAATTTTGACATTTTGATTTATTGATGAAGGAGTTATTGGCAAGTCGGAGAACAGATTTGGCACGATTCTTGGCATAAATGTGAAGACCATTTTAGCAAAGTTCTAAGGCTCCTGCACCTTCTGTGAGCTGCCTCAATCGTTGATAGCACGCGAACAAGCGTGACTGAACCAGGAATTTTACATGATAAATGAATAACGCGGAATGTGTGGCTCCATCCTGATCTCACCTCCGTCACGCTCTGGGCACGCGTCTCAGACCTGGAAGCTATAATCATTCCGCAGAGAATGAGAGAAAATAAAACTCAGGTCATCACACTGAGCTGAAGCATACAGGCAAGAGCATTCTAATACCTTTCATTTAAATATAGTTTTAAAACAGGTGGTCGTTCAGACAACTCCTTACATAACGTTTCTTGTTCTGAGGTGCAACACGACCCATCTATCCCTGCCTAAGGTTTTTGTAAGACAATATTTTCTATTTTTTCATTTGAAATATAAGATAAGAATGTAAGCACACATGCGTCCAAACACTCCCCACAGATGCGACACTCTTGAACAATTTGTTCCGCAGAAGTGGCACTGTTCCATGGGATGCGTTCCTCTGCATGGTGATTTTAGTCAGCTGGCGAGCCGTTCCTCTCAGTGTGATTGTGGTGCTTCTTGGCACTCCTCAGTCTCTGTTATCACCAGTCAGCGACAGTTACTGTTCAGCGGGTGTTGAGAAATGCACCGGAATGTACGTCACCTGTACGTCGCTGAACATTTGAGTTTGATCACGACGCTGTACTCGCCTGGTGCTCACAGAAACTCGCCACCACTCGGCTTTTGCGCCTCTCTTGGCACGACTTCTGCTGCGGGAGTTGGTGCCCTGATGTGTCTGTCCCTCGTAGAAATGCCTTGTTTCGTATCTTGGCGGGACGTGGTTGCTGGCGTTGTGCTGGCGTTGCTGTGAGTGGCGGCTGCTGGTGTATGTGCAGCATACCAGCCACTGTTTTGCTGGAAGGAGTCGTTCCTCCGCTGTGCCGGCCTCTCGAGGTGCCGAGGTGCGCCACGCAGCGAGTTAGAGGCGGATCTAACGGGCTGCTGGTGAGGCCTCGAGGTTAAGTTGGGAGGCTGAGTGACTTGGAGCGGCGCGGCGTATCTGAAGGTGTCGTGGCCACGGTACACCTCACGTTCCTTGACGGGGCGCGGAGGTTACAAGGTTGAAGGGCACGTGTCTTGGACAGGTGGACCGTGGCATCTTTTTCTTTCTTCAGGATACCTTTAGGAGACTTCCTTCAGTAGTGGTATTCATTTGTGCACAGCGAGCTGCTCCAACTGTTTGCTGGTGTCGTGTTGTGTTTCTTTACCGCGTCCTTTGCTGTCCCATTCTGTGGCTTCACTGTTCTCTCCGTTCGCCTTTCCAGCTCAGGACGAATGCTGTAGAGAGGGAAGCCATACCTGAAGTAGTCGTAGCCACAGTACAGTTCACGATCCTGACGAAAGTGTTCAGGTTCTGGAAGTTAAAGCGCACATTTATGAGCGGTGCTGGCTGTCTTTCCTTTCTTGAGGATCCCTGTGAGGTGTTGTGGCTCATTGATTTTGTTGGCTGAATCTGTTGCTTCCTCTGCTACTGTTTCTGAGCCTCTGTAGTTTGTTTATTGCTTCCTTTGCTGGTTCTTCCTGTGGCTCCACTGCTCTCTCCTTTAGGCTTTTCAGCTCAGGACGAATGCTGGAGAGAGGGACGCCATACTTGAAGTAGTCGTAGGCACACTACAGCTCACGAAGTTTGACGAAAGTGTTCAGGTTCTGGAAGTTGCACCTGATAGTTTTCTTGACCGGGTTTGAGATGCATCCCGCTGTTTGAAGCTGCTGATAAGGCATCTTTTTCCGGTGGGCCGGTAACGGCCTTGCTCCTGCTGGAAGGAGCGTCCCCAGCCGTGCCTCGGTGCCCGGAGGGCAGCTCATCGTATACCTCCTTTATTTTCTCTCTCTTGACCATGTGCAGAGTAATTACGAGAGTTTGAACCTCTTGCCATGGCTCTCCAATTGCGTGCAGTCTTTTTGTGAGACTGTTGTATCATCCACTGGCTTGTGGACCTTCTCTCTCTTCACCAAGTGGATTGTGATGATGAGAGTTTGACGCCTCTTGCCAGTGGCCTCCTTTCGCCTCTTTCTCACCACCCCATCAGCATCCAGCAGGTGTCGGAGGACTCCTCCACCACTGAGAGGCTGAGTAGCCTTCAGGCAGACCAGGGCCTGTTGCCCTGCATCGGCCTGGGCACCTGCGTTTTCGGTTTCCTCGACGATGTCGTCAGGTTCTCGGAGGCTGGGTGCCTGCCTGGCGAAGAGCCAGCCGAAGCACCGCAGCACCAAGACTTCTTCACTTGTTTTTGCTGAGTCATTTTAATGTAAATGAACAATCTTTAGCAGGAACGTGAAGGTCATCAACGTTGTCCTCTTCTGGGATGGCTTCTCCTCGTCGTGTGCCGCCTTGGCTACACCGACCACTGGCGGGGACGCTCAAATAGGCTGAGAGTGTAATCGCTGGGGCGATGGGACGTAATGCAGGTGACGAAATGTTGCTGGAAGTAGTGCGCCCATCCCACACCCACGCCCCTCATGCACCTCCTGCCACCCACACCAACCCACACAACCCACTCCCTCATCCCTGGCTGAATGTTTGCTACCAGTATTACGCCATGTGCGCCCATCCCACACCCACGCCCCTCATGCTCCTCCTGCCACCCACACCAACCCACGACCCACTCCTCATCACTTGCCAAATGATTGCAACAAGTATTACGCCCATGCTAATCCTGCCCCCGCGCCCTCCTGCCACCCCCACCACCCCACACCACCCCCGCCCTCATCCCTGGCCGAAGGATTGCTCCCAGTATTACGCCCATGCCAATCCTGCACCCACGCCCTCATGCTCCTAGCTCCTTCTACTCACACCAACCCTCATAATTCATCCCTCACCTTCACCTAAACCTGCCGGCGCTGCAACACACATCTCGTCACACCGAGAAGCTGCCGTGAGCCTGGACTGGCTGCATCGTGCCCACCTTACCCAATGAACCACTCGGCTGAAAAATTCTTGCCACACAACCCAGCAAGAACTTCGTATATTAATCTTACAAGAATAATAACGTCACACAAATATTTTTCCCTTATATTGATTATTGGCAATGAAGGGAGGCGTACAAAATATTTACAGTTACAAATATTTAGCTGCTGCAAATACGATTTCGGTAGTTTTTTTCTGTATTTTCACAGATGACGCGTTCAGTGGCGTGAGGTTTGTTAACTACTGATCGTCCTGCCTTGCCCTCCAGGAGCCTTGGTGATGGATTTGTCTCTTGTTAGCATTGAACTACAAATACACACACACACACACACACACACATGTTGTCACACACACACACACACACACACACACGTAACACGACCTCTCACTGCCACGTGCTGACTCTCTCTCTTTTTTTGTCTAGTCTTCTTTATTCCGCTTCACCCATCTTCTAATGTACTCCTGCTTATGATCATTCTTCCCAGTTTTAATTCGACGTTTTCATCTTTTTTTCCTTTTTCATCTTCCATCTTTTCTATTCAATGTTTTTTCCTTTCCTTTTTCCTCTTTTATTACTTTTTTCTCCTTATTTTTATTGTTTTCGCTTTTCTGACGGTCTTCGCTTAACATTCTGCTCACATTAAACTGTTTCCCATTGATTTTCCTTTTTTGCTTCTCCTTTTTCCTTCTTCCTCTTCCTCTTGTAGTTCCTTCTAATCCTCTCTTCTTCTTCCTCATTATCCTTCCTAATTTTGCTTTCTATCTTATCTTTTATTTTCTTCCATCTCATTTCTTTCTTAACCCTTCAAGCGGGCTAGATTTTGTTGCGCCTGGCCTGCCACGCAGGTATTTTCACTCAAAACACACCTCACTTCAACCTCAAGTATCTTCTCTTCTTACTGAGCTAACGTTGCTGAATGAGGTATCATTGTAAAGTCCTTTTCCTCAGCTGCCCTTTGACGTTAATTTACCATATAAGCATTGGTAGAACGAGTACAGAGTTTTGGAACTATGAAGACATATTATTATAGAGATACCCACCTCTATTGTTCTTATTTTCTATTATTTAGCAATAAAGCATCACTTTTTACAGCTTCTGTGTACTATACCCATATAAAGCTCAAATTTTGTATTATTGTAAAATCTGTGTTAGTATTACTCGCTACACTTAGCAATGAACCAAAATCCATGCTAGAATGTTGTACTTGCATTGTGTAACAAAGGAATGATAAAACAGAAAACAACACTACTAATATTTTGAGATTACAAAGGGTAAGTTTTACGGTTCGCTACATACTTATTGTTGTGCCTCTCACAACATTGTACACACTGGCTCAGGCGTTGCCAGGCTGCACCCTCCATGCCGAACGGCCACTGTATGACACATAACATTTGCATTTCATTTTTCTGCATCCAGCGTTTATTTATCATACCTATCACAAATATATACAGATAACATCATCGTGCATGTTAGAATGAAAAAAATGTTAGGACTGTATGTATCCGTGGTGGTGGTCTCTGTAGCGGTCCATACTTGTGGCGGAGCTGACTGGAGGGCGATAAGGCAGTCCTGACGGGCGTATATTTCTGACATATGTAGATCTTCATGTATGTTAGAATGAAAACCTTTCCCTTCAGAAATGTTGAGGAGCATCACCAGAAGCACTGCTTTACTGACAAAGCCATATCCATCACCATCACTACAGTAACTTAGAGTGGCATCGCTGTCACTACCAAGGATTGTGCTTGTGACAGTTTTATCTAACTCTGCTCAATTTCGCTTTCTTCCAAGGTTTCCTGAAGTTTTTTATTGGTGTTGAGGTCAAGGGGCCCCATCTTGAGGATGGATTTGACTGGAAGAGCGGAGCTGCGGGGTCTAGCGGACATCTTGTCAAAGCTAGCACAAGGCGTTAACTGACCACTGATAATGTAAGAGAGTGTTAGGCATTGTAGGAAAGAAAACGGCATGTTTACTGTACTTGACGACAAACCAACCAAATTGGCGGCGCTTTCATAAAATGCCATGTCCACTATTGTGGGACACCTGCGCGATGAGCCCACGCTCCGGCTGTCCACTATTGTGGACAGCCGCGCTTTAAGGTTAATTAATGTTGCCTTTACACTTTTTCTTTCGCATGTCTTTCTTTTCAATCCCCTCTTTTTCCTCCGCTTTCAGTCACTTCCTCTTCCTCTTCTTTTTGTACTTCCTTTCAGTCCTCACGCTCTGCTTCCTCCTCATTGTCCTACTCCAAATTTTCCTTTTAATCTTGTTTTTCTTCTGTTTGTTTTCCCATTCATTCTTAATTTGGTCTACATCTTTTCTTTTCCAACCCTCTTTCAGTTCCTCATTATCTCACTAAACTTTAACTCCCATATTCTTTTCTTTCATCTCCCTCTTACTCCTCCTCCCCATCCATGTTTTACTTATCCGTCTTTATATTTTGTTTTTCAGCCTCATTCGTATATTTCTCGCCTTTGTCTTCTCTCTCTTTATCGTCTCTGTCTGTTTTGTCTTATGTGTCTTTCTGTTTTATTGTTCTTGCCTTTCATCTTCCTCCTTCCTGTCATTTCACTTTTGTATATTATTTTTTTACTTCTACTTCCTCGTTTTGCTTTCCTGCGTTTTTACATTCTCATAATATTAATCTTCCCAATTTCTACCCATTTAAATACTCTCTTTTGTTTCTCTTCTTTCCCATCCGTGTTTAGTTTCTCCTTTTTATTGTTTTCTTCCAACTTTTTCTATTTCTTTTCATATCCTCTTACTTTTTCATATATTCTAAGTCTTATTTCGCCTCTTATCCCTTCTCCCTACTCTGCCTTGCTTTAATTCTTCCATCGCCTTCCTCGTAACTTCCTTTTTGTATCCTCTACGTTCTTTGAGTTATAATTCCTTGACATTTTTTCTTCCATTTCCTTCTTCCGTTTTCTTGTTCATCTTTTTGTTTCCTTTTTGCAAGTCTTGTTTTTACTTCATCTAATATTTTTTCCTTTCTTTTTTTCTCCGTCCTTCTTCGTTTCCTTCTTTTCTTCCTCTTATTCCTTCAAAACTCTCACTTATTCATACTTATTATTTCCATACTTCTCCTTCTCTTCTTTTTTTTCTGTTCACAAACTTTTCCTTCGAATTTGCATTCCGCTTTCATCATTTTCCTTCTATTTTTCCTCTTCTTTTGCATTTGTGGTGGTAGTTTCGGTGAGGGGAGGGGTTGTATGGTAGTTTATGGGTTGAAGTGCCTGCCATGATGGTGTTAATGGTAGTTATTCAAGTGGGTGATTAGTAGTGGTGGTAGGTGTTCGTTATAATGTTGTTGGGAGGTATGCTTATTTTGGGTCCAAGTGTACGGGTTTGATGTACCATGTTTCACTTTACCATTCTTCCATTGTGTGTGTGTGTGTGTGTGTGTGTGTGTGTGTGTGTGTGTTTGTGTGTGTGTGTGTGTGTGTGTGTGTGTGTGTGTGTGTGTGTGTGTGTGTGTGTGTGTGTGTGTGTGTGTGTGTGTAAATCTGTGGCCTGATCATGTTTTCCTTTTAGTGTCACATTTTTGCACAGCTCTCCTCCGCCCTGCCCTTCTCGTGGCCTGACAGCCAATCACACAGCAGAGCTGCGTGTGGAATGCCAGGTTCCACTTCCTGCAAATTCGTCAATTTTATCTGTGTTTTATGCATAAAAGGTGATGATACCAATAATGTACTATGTGGACGTATTTTTTATTATTCTTTCATTTGATTTTGTTCGACTTTGATTAAATCAGTCAGTGAAGAATTAGAACCCAGACTGGTGTGTTGACATCATCATGATGAGAGAGTTTTGTGGGAAGCTTTATGGTAATGGAAAATTTTGTTAGCAAAATTTTGACATTTTGATCTATTGATGAAGGAGTTATTGGCAAGTCGGAGAACAGATTTGGCACGATTCTTGGCATAAATGTGAAGACCATTATTAGCAAAAGTTCTAAGGCTCCTGCACCTTCTGTGAGCTACCTCAATCGTTGATAGCACGCGAACAAGCGTGACTGAACCAGGAGTTTTGCAATGATAAATGAATAACGCGGAATGTGAGGCTCCATCCCGATCTCACCTCCGTCACGCTCTGGGCACGCGTCTCAGACCTGGAAGCTATAATCATTCCGCAGAGAATGAGAGACAAAATAAAACTCAGGTCATCACACTGAGCTGAAGCATACTGGCAAGAGCATTCTAATACCTTTCATTTAAATATAGTTTTAAAACAGTTGGTCGTTCAGACAACTCCTTACATAACGTTTCTTGTTCTGAGGTGCAACACGACCCCACTATCCCTGCCTAAGGTTTTTTGTAAGACAATATTTTCTATTTTTTCATTTGAAATATAAGATAAGAAATGTAAGCACACACATGCGTCCAAACACTCCCCACAGATGCGACACTCTTGAACAATTTGTTCCGTAGAAGTGGCACCGTTCCATGGGATGCGTTCCTCTGCATGGTGATTTTAGTCAGCTGGCGAGCCGTTCCTCTCAGTGTGTTTGTGGTGCTTCTTGGCACTCCTCAGTCTCTGTTATCACCAGTCAGCGACAGTTACTGTTCAGCGGGTGTTGAGAAATGCACCCGGAATGTACGTCACCTGTACGTCGCTGAACATTTGAGTTTGATCACGACGCTGTGTACTCGCCCGGTGCTCACAGAAACTCGCCACCACTCGGCTTTGCGCCTCTCTTGGCACGACTTCTGCTGCGGGAGTTGGTGCCCCGATGTGTCTGTCCCTCGTAGAAATGCCTTGTTTCGTATCTGGGCGGGACGTGGCTGCTGGCGTTGTGCTGGCGGTGCTGTGAGTGGCGGCTGTTGGTGTAGTTGTGTGCAGCATACCAGCCACTGTTTTGCTGGAAGGAGTCGTTCCTCCGCTGTGTCGGCCTCTCGAGGTGCCGAGGTGCGCCACGCAGCGAGTTAGAGGCGGATCTAACGGGCTGCTGGTGAGGCCTCGAGGTAAAGTTGGGAGGCTGAGTGACTTGGAACGGCGCGGCGTATCTGAAGGTGTCGTGGCCACGGTACACCTCACGTTCCTTAACGGGGGCGCGGAGGTTACCAAGGTTGAAGCGCACATGTCCTGGACAGGTGGACCGTGGCATCTTTTCTTTCTTCAGGATACCTTTAGGAGACTTCCCTTCAGTAGTGGTATTCATTTGTGCACAGCGAGCTGCTCCAACTGTTTGCTGGTGTCGTGTGTTATGTTTCTTTACCGCGTCCTTTGCTGACCCTTTCTGTGGCTTCACAGTTCTTTCCTTTCGCCTTTCCAGCTCAGGACGAATGCTGGAGAGAGGGAAGCCATACCTGAAGTAGTCGTAGCCACAATACAGTTCACGATCCTTGACGAAAGTGTTCAGGTTCTGGAAGTTAAAGCGCACACATTTATGAGCGGTGCTGGCCGTCTTTCCTTTCTTGAGGATCCCTGTGAGGTGTTGTGGCTCATTGATTTTGTTGGCTGAATCTGTTGCTTCCTCTGTTACTGTTTTCTGAGCCTCTGGTTTGTTTACTGCTTCCTTTGCTGGCTCTTCCTGTGGCTCCACTGCTCTCTCCTTTAGGCTTTTCAGCTCAGGACGAATGCTGGAGAGAGGGAAGCCATACTTGCAGTAGTCGTAGGCACAGTACAGCTCACGAATTTTGACGAAAGTGTTCAGGTTTTGGAAGTTGAACCTGATAGTTTTCTTGACCGGTGTTTGAGATGCATCCCGCTGTTTGAAGCTGCTGATAAGGGCCATCTTTTCCGGTGGGCCGGTAACGGCCTTGCTCCTGCTGGAAGGAGCGTCCCCAGCCGTGCCTTGGTGCCCGGAGGGGAGCTCATCGTATACCTCCTTTATTTTCTCTCTCTTGACCATGTGCAGAGTAATTACGAGTTTGAACCCTCTTGCCATGGCTCTCCAATTGCGTGCAGTCTTTTTTGTGCGACTGTTGTATCATCCACTGGCTTGTGGACCTTCTCTCTCTTCACCAAGTGGATTGTGATGATGAGTCTGACGCCTCCTGCCAGTGGCCTCCTTTCGCCCTTCCCCACCACCCCATCAGCATCCAGCAGTGTGTCGGAGGGATCTCCTCCTCCACCACTGAGAGGCTGAGCAGCCTTCTTCAGGCAGACCAGGGCCTGTTGCCCTGCATCGGCCTGGGCACCCGCGTTTTCGGTTTCCTCGACGATGTCGTCAGGTTCCTCGGAGGGCTGCGGCGCTTCCGCCTGGCGAAGAGCCAGCCGAAGCACCCGCAGCACCAAGACTTCTTCACTTGTTTTTGCTGAGTCATTTTAATGTAAATGAACAATCTTTAGCAGGAAAGAAGATTACCAACGTTGTCCTCTTCTGGGATGGCTTCTCCTCGTCGTGTGCCGCCTTGGCTACACCGACCACTGGCAGGGACGCTCAAAGAAAGGCTGAGAGTGTAACGCTGGGGCGATGGGACGTAATGCAGGTGACGAAATGTTGCTGGAAATAGTGCGCCCATCCCACACCCACGCCCTCATGCTCCTCCTGCCACCCACACCAACCCACACAACCCACTCCCTCATCCTGGCCGAATGATTGCTACCAGTATTACGCCCATGCCATCCACACCCACGCCCTCATGCCACCACCAACCACAACCCACACTCCTCATCCCTGGCCGAATGATTGAATAATACCAGTGTGCGCACATTCAAATCCGCCCCCACGCCCTCATGCCACCCACCAACCCACAGCCACTCCTCATCCCTGGCCGAATGATTGCAACAAGTATTACGCCCATGCCAATCCCGCCCCCACGCCCTCATGCCACCCACACCAACCCACACAACCCACTCCCTCATCCCTGGCCGAATGATTGCAACAAGTATTACGCCCATGCCAACCCCACCCACGCCCTCATGCTCCTAGCTCCTTCTACTCACACCAACCCTCATAATTCATCCCCTCACCTTCACCTAAACCTGCCGGCGCCAACACACATCTCGTCACACTGAGAAGCTGCCGTGAGCTGGGACTGGCCGCATCGTGCCCACCTTACCCAATGAAACACTCGGCCGAAAATTCTTGCCACAAGCCCAGCAAGAACTTCGTATTATTAATCTTACAAGAATAATAACATGTCACACAAATATAGTTCCCTTTTATTGAGTATTGGCAATTAAGGTAGTAGTACAAAATATTTACAGTTACAAATATTTAGCTGCTGCAACAATACGATTTCTCAGGTAGTTTTTCTTCTGAATCTTCACAGATGACGCGTTCAGCGTGAGGCTTTGTTAACTACTGGATCGTCCCTTGCCCTCCAGGAGCCTTTGTGATTGATTTTCCTATTGTTAGAATTGAAATAAACACACACACACACACACACACACACACACCCACACACACACACACACACACACACACACACACACACACACACACACCCCCCAACCACTCACTCCCCGCCTATCGCTGACTCTCTCTCTCTCTCTCTCTCTCTCTCTCTCTCTCTCTCTCTCTCTCTCTCTCTCTCTCTCTCTCTCTCTCTCTCTCTCTCTCTCTCTCTCTCTCTCTCTCTCTCTCTCTCTCTCTCTCTCTCTCTCTCTCTCTCTCTCTCTCTCTCTCTCTCATCTTTTTTTGTCTAGTCTGCTTTTATTCCGCTCACCCATCTTCTAATTTACTCCTGCTTGATCAATCTCTCCCAGTTTTAATTCTACGTTTTCATCTTTTTTTCCTTTTCATCTTCCACTCTTTTCTATTCAATGTTTTTTCCTTTCCTTTTTCCTCTTTTTATTACTTTTTTTTCTTATTTTTATTGTTTTCGTTTTTCTGACGGTCTTTGCATATCATTCTGCTCAAATTAAACTGTTTCCCATTGATTTTCCTTTTTGATTCTCCGTTTTTCTTCCTTCTTCCTCTTCTATTCCTTCCAGTTCTCACTCTTCTTCTTCTTCTTTATCCTCTTCCTAATTTTGCTTTTATCTGTTCTTTTATCTTCCTTTTCATTTCTTTCTTAATTTTCCTTTAACACTTTTCTCTCCCTTCCTTCTTCTCTTCTCCTTCTACCCCTCTGCACTTTCTTTCTTCCTCATTATCCTAAACTTTGCTTTTTATCTCATATCTTTTTTTTCCATCTCAATCTCCTCTTTCTCCTCATCTTTCAATCACTTCCTCTTCCTCTTCCTCTTCAATCACTTCCTCTTCCTCTTCTACTTTCTTCCAGACCTCACGCTCTTCCTTCTCATTATCGTACTCCAAATTTTCCTTTGAATCTTGTTTTTCATCTTCTGTTTATGTTGCCTTTCATTTTTTCTTAATCTTCTCAATCTCCTCTTTCTCCTCCTCTTTCAATCACTTCCTCTTCCTCTTCCTCTTCCATTTCTTCCAGTCGTCACGCTTCTGCTACCTCATTATACTTCAAATTTTGCTTCTAATCTTTTTTTTCCTGCCTTCCTCTCATTCTAAATTTGGCTCATCCATATTCTTTCCTTTCATCTCTCCTCTTTACTCCTCCTCCCCATCCATGTTTTACTTATCCTTCTTTTTATTTTGTTTTTCAGCCTTATTCGTATATTTTTTATCCTTCTTCTCTCTGTTTATCGTCTCTGTCTGTTTTGTCTTATTTGTCTTTCTGTTTTTATTGTTCTTGCCTTTCATCTTCCTCCTTCCTGTCATTTCACTTTTGTATATTATTTTTTTTACTTTTACTTCCTCGTTTTGCTTTCCTGCGTTTTTACATTCTCATAATATTAATCTTCCCAATTTCTACCCATTTAAATACTCTCTTTTGTTTCTCTTCTTTCCCATTCGTGTTTATTTTTTCCTCCTTTTTTATTGTTTTCTTCCAACTTTTTATATTTCTTTTCATATCCTCTTACTTTTTCATATATTCTAAGTCTTATTTCGCCTCTTATCCCTTCTCCCTACTCTGCCTTGCTTTAATTCTTCCATCGCCTTCCTCGTAACTTCCTTTTTGTATCCTCTACGTTCTTTGAGTTATAATTCCTTGACATTTTTTCTTACATTTCCTTCTTCCGTTTTCTTGTTCATCTTTTTGTTTCCTTTTTGCAAGTCTTGTTTTTACTTCATCTAATATTTTTTCCTTGCTTTTTTTTTTCTTCGTCCTTCTTCTTTTGCTTCTTTTCTTCCTGTTACTCCTTCAAAACTCTCACTTACTCATACTTATTATTTCCATATTACTCCTTCTCCTCCTTTTTCCTGCCCACAAACTTTTCCTTCGATTTTGCATTCCGCTTTCATCATTTTCCTCCTATTCTCTTCCTTTTCTTCTGCAGTGGTGATGCCGGGAAGAAGGGGGGAGGGGGGCGGATATGGTAGTCCTGGTGGTTGAAGTGCCTGCCATGATGGTGTTAATGGTCGTTATTCAAGTGCTGGGTGATTAGTAGTGGTGGTAGCGGCAGTGTTCCTGATAGTGTTATTAGTTGGAATGCTTATTTTGAGTTTAGGTCTACGGGTTTGTTATACCATGTTTCAGTTACTATTCTTCCATTGTGTGTGTTTGTGTGTGTGTGTGTGTGTGTGTGTGTGTGTGTGTGTGTGTGTGTGTGTGTAAAATTCACCGTGGCCTGATCGCGTCTTCCTTTTAGTGTCACATTTTTGCACAGCTCTCCTCCGCCCCGCCCTTCTCGTGGCCTGACAGCCAATCACACAGCAGAGCCGCGTGTGGGATGCCAGGCTCCACTTCCCGTAAAATTCGTCAATTTGATCTGTGTTTTCCATGCATAAAAAGGTCGAAGATACATAAGTGTGTACCATGTGGACGTATTTTTTTTTTTTTTCATTTGATTTTGTTCGACTTTGATTAAATCCAGTCAGTGAAGAATTAGAACGGCCAGACTGGTGTGTTGACATCGTTACTTGATGAGAGAGAGAGAGTTTTTTGGGAGCTATTTTCAGGTAAATGGAAACAATTTTGTTAGCAAAATTTCAATATTTTGATTTATTGATGAAGGAGTTATTGGCAAGTCGGAGAACAGATTTGGCACGATTCTTGGCATAAATGTGAAGACCATTTTTAGCAAAAGTTCTAAGGCTCCTGCACCTTCTGTGAGCTGCCTCAATCGTTGATAGCACGCGAACAAGCGTGACTGAACCAGGGAGTTTTGCCATGATAAATGAATAACGCGGAATGTGTGGCTCCATCCCGATCTCACCTCCGTCACGCTCTGGGCACGCGTCTCAGACCTGGAAGCTATAATCATTCCGCAGAGAACGAGAGACAAAATAAAACTCAGGTCATCACACTGACTTGAAGCATACAGGCAAGAGCATTCTAATACCTTTCATTTAAATATAGTTTTAAAACAGTTGGTCGTTCAGACAACTCTTTACATAACGTTTCTTGTTCTGAGGTGCAACACGACCCCACTATCCCTGCCTAAGGTTTTTTGTAAGACAATATTTTCAATTTTTTCATTTGAAATATAAGATAAGAAATGTTACCACACACATGCGTCCAAACACTCCCCACAGATGCCACACTCTTGAACAATTTGTTCCGTAGAAGTGGCACCGTTCCATGGGATGCGTTCCTCTGCATGGTGATTTTAGTCAGCTGGCGAGCCGTTCCTCTCAGTGTGATTGTGGTGCTTCTTGGCACTCCTCAGTCTCTGTTATCACCAGTCAGCGACAGTTACTGTTCAGCGGGTGTTGAGAAATGCACCCGGAATGTACGTCACCTGTACGTCGCTGAACATTTGAGTTTGATCACGACGCTGTGTACTCGCCCGGTGCTCACAGAAACTCGCCACCACTCGGCTTTGCGCCTCTCTTGGCACGACTTCTGCTGCGGGAGTTGGTGCCCCGATGTGTCTGTTCCTCGTAGAAATGCCTTGTTTCGTATCTGGGCGGGACGTGGCTGCTGGCGCTGTGCTGGCGGTGCTGTGAGTGGCGGCTGTTGGTGTAGTTGTGTGCAGCATACCAGCCACTGTTTTGCTGGAAGGAGTCGTTCCTCCGCTCTGTCGGCCTCGCGAGGTGCCGAGGTGCGCCACGCAGCGAGTTAGAGGCGGATCTAACGGGCTGCTGGTGAGGCCTCGAGGTAAAGTTGGGAGGCTGAGTGACTTGGAGCGGCGCGGCGTATCTGAAGGTGTCGTGGCCACGGTACACCTACGTTCATAACGGGGGCGCGGAGGTTACCAAGGTTGAAGCGCACATGTCCTGGACAGGTGGACCGTGGCATCTTTTCTTTCTTCAGGATACCTTTAGGAGACTTCCCTTCAGTAGTGGTATTCATTTGTGCACAGCGAGCTGCTCCAACTGTTTGCTGGTGTCGTGTGTTGTGTTTCTTTACCGCGTCCTTTGCTGACCCTTTCTGTGGCTTCACTGTTCTTTCCTTTCGCCTTTCCAGCTCAGGACGAATGCTGGAGAGAGGGAAGCCATACCTGAAGTAGTCGTAGCCACAATACAGTTCACGATCCTTGACGAAAGTGTTCAGGTTCTGGAAGTTAAAGCGCACACATTTATGAGCGGTGCTGGCCGTCTTTCCTTTCTTGAGGATCCCTGTGAGATGTTGTGGCTCATTGATTTTGTTGTCTGCATCTGTTGCTTCCTCTGCTACTGTTTTCTGAGCCTCTGGCAGTTTGTCTACTGCTTCCTTTGGTGGCTCTTCCTGTGGCTCCACTGCTCTCTCCTTTAAGCTTTTCAGCTCAGGACGAATGCTGGAGAGAGGGAAGCCATATTTGAAGTAGTCGTAGGCACAGTACAGCTCACGAATTTTGACGAAAGTGTTCAGGTTTTGGAAGTTGAACCTGATCATTTTCTTGACCGGTGTTTGAGATGCGTCCCGCTGTTTGAAGCTGCTGATAAGGGGCATCTTTTCCGGTGAGCCGGTAACGGCCTTGCTCCTGCTGGAAGGAGCGTCCCCAGCCGTGCCTTGGTGCTTTAAGGGGAGCTCATCGTATACCTCCTTTATTTTCTCTCTCTTGACCATGTGCAGAGTAATTACGAGAGTTTGAACCCTCTTGCCATGGCTCTCCAATTGCGTGCAGTCTTTTTGTGCGACTGTTGTATCATCCACTGGCTTCTGGACCTTCTCTCTCTTCACCAAGTGGATTGTGATGATGAGAGTCTGACGCCTCCTGCCAGTGGCCTCCTTTTCGCCCTTCCCCACCACCCCATCAGCATCCAGCAGTGTGTCGGAGGGGATCTCCTCCTCCACTACTGCGAGAGGCTGAGCAGCCTTCTTCAGGCAGACCAGGGCCTGTTGCCCTGCATCGGCCTGGGCACCCGCGTTTTCGGTTTCCTCGACGATGTCGTCAGGTTCCTCGGAGGGCTGCGGCGCTTCCGCCTGGCGAAGAGCCAGCCAAGCACCCACAGCACCAAGACTTCTTCACTTGTTTTTGCTGAGTCATTTTAATGTAAATGAACATTCTTTAGCAGGAACGTGCAGGTCATCAACGTTGTCCTCTTCTGGGATGGCTTCTCCTCGTCGTGTTCCGCCTTGGCTACACCGACCACTGGCAGGACGCTCAAAGAAAAGGCTGAGAGTGTAACGCTGGGGCGATGGGACGTAATGCAGGTGACGAAATGTTGCTGGAAGTAGTGCGCCCATCCACGCCCACGCCCTCATGCTCCTCCTGCCACCCACCAACCCACACAACCCACTCCCTCATCCCTGGCCGAATGATTGCTACCAGTATTACGCCCATGCCAACCCCACACCCACGCCCTCATGCCACCAACACCAACCCACACAACCCACTCCCTCATCCCTGGCCGAATGTTTGCAACAAGTATTACGCCATGTCCATACCACCCACGCCCTCATGCTCCTCCTGCCACCCACCAACCCACGACCCACTCCCTCATCCCTGGCCGAATGATTGCAACAAGTATTACGCCCATGCCAACCCCGCACCCACGCCCTCATGCTCCTAGCTCCTTCTACTCACACCAAGCCTCATAATTCATCCCCTCACCTTCACCTAAACCTGCCGGCGCCGCAACACACATCTCGTCACACCGAGAAGCCGCCGTGAGCTGGGACTGGCCGCATCATGCCCACCTTACCCAATGAACCACTCGGCCGAAAATTCTTGCCACAAGCCCAGCAAGAACTTCGTATTATTAATCTTACAAGAATAATAACATGTCACACAAATATATTTCCCTTATATTGATTATTGGCAATGAAGGGAGGCGTACAAAATATTTACAGTTACAAATATTTAGCTGCTGCAACAATACGATTTCTCGGGTAGTTTTTTTCTTCTGAATTTTCACAGATGACGCGTTCAGCGGCGTGAGGCTTTGTTAACTACTGGATCGTCACGCCTTGCCCTCCAGGAGCCTTGGTGATGGATTTGTCTCTTGTTAGCATTGAACTACAAATACACACACACACACACACACACACACACACACACACACACACACACACACACACACACACACACACACACACACACACACACACACACAAAACACCACTCTCTCTCTCTCTCTCTCTCTCTCTCTCTCTCTCTCTCTCTCTCTCTCTCTCTCTCTCTCTCTCTCTCTCTCTCTCTCTCTCTCTCTCTCTCTCTCTCTCTCTCTCTCTCTCTCTCTCTCTCTCTCTCTTCTTTTTTTGTCTAGTCTGCTTTTATTCCGCTCACCCATCTTCTAATTTACTCCTGCTTATGATCATTCTCTCCCAGTTTTAATTCTACGTTTTCATCTTTTTTTTCCTTTTTCATCTTCCACTCTTTTCTATTCATTGTTTTTTCCTTTCCATTTTTCCTCTTTCCTTTTTTTTCCTTTTTTATTTTTTTCATTTTTCTGACGGTCTTTGCAATACTTTCTGCTCATTAAACTGTTTCCCATTGATTTTCCTTTTTGATTCTCCTTTTCCTTCTTCCTTTTCCTCTTCCTTTTTCCAGTCCTCTGTTCTACTTCCTCATTATCCTATTCCAATTTTTCCTTTTTAATTAATCTTTTTTCTTCTCTTCCTTTCATTTCTTTTTTATTTTCCTTTAACACTTTTCTCTCCCACCGTCAACCTTCTCAATCTCCAGTTCAATCACTTCCTTCCTCTTCTACTTCCTTCTAATCCTCCTCTCTTCTTCTTCCTCATTATCCTCTCCAACTTTGCTTTTATCTCATCTTTTTTTCTTCCATCTCAATCTCCTCTTTCTCCTCATCTTTCAATCACTTCCTCTTCCTCTTCCTCTTCTACTTTCTTCCAGACCTCACGCTCTTCCTTCTCATTATCGTACTCCAAATTTTGCTTTGAATCTTTTTTTCATCCCTTTAATTTTTTTTTTTATGTTGCTTTTACACATTTTTTTTCTCGCACGTCAATCTTCTCAATCTCCTCTTTCTCCTCCTCTTTCAATCACTTCCTCTTCCTCTTCCTCTTCTACTTTCTTCCAGTCGTCACGCTCTTCTGCTATCTCATTATCTTACTCCAAATTTTGCTTTTAATCTTTTTTTTTTTTCCTGCCTACCCTCTCATTCTTAATTTGGCTCATCTTTTCTCCCCTTGCGGCCATTCTCTCAACCCCTCTTTTACTTCCTCATTATCTCAATCTAAATTTTGTCATCCATTTTCTTTCCTTTCATCTCTTCCTCTTCTCCTCCCCATCCGTGTTTTACTTATCCTTCCTTTTATTTTGTTTTTCAGCCTTATTCGTATATTTTTATCCTTCTTCTTTCTCTTTTTCGTACCGTCTGTTTTGTCTTTTTTGTCTTTCCATTTTATTGTTCTTGCCTTTCATCTTCCTCCTTCCTGTCATTTCACTTTTGTATATTATTTTTTTTACTTCTGCTTCCTCGTTTTGCTTTCCTGCGTTTTTACATTCTCATAATATTAATCTTCCCAATTTCTACCCATTTAAATACTCTCTTTTGTTTCTCTTCTTTCCCATTCGTGTTTATCTTTTCCTCCTTTTTATTGTTTTCTTCCAACTTTTTCTGTTTCTTTTCATATCCTCTTACTTTTTCATATATTCTAAGTCTTATTTCGCCTCTTATCCCTTCTCCCTACTCTGCCTTGCTTTAATTCTTCCATCGCCTTCCTCGTGACTTCCTTTTTGTATCCTCTACGTTCTTTTAGTTATAATTCCTTGACATTTTTTCTTCCACTTCCTTGTTCCGTTTTCTTGTTCATCATTTTGTTTCCTTTTTGAAAGTCTTGTTTTTACTTCATCTAATATTTTTTCCTTTCTTTTTTTTCTTCGTCCTTCTTGTTTTCCTTCTTTTCTTCCTCTTATTCCTTCAAAACTCTCACTTACTCATACTTATTATTTCCATACTTCTCCTTCTCTTCTTTTTTTTCTGTTCACAAACTTTTCCTTCGAATTTGCATTCCGCTTTCATCATTTTCCTTCTATTTTCCTTCTTCTTCTGCAGTGGTGATGCCGGTGAGAGGGGGGGGTGGTAGGGTAGTTCTTGCGGTTGAAGTGCCTGCCTTGATGGTGTTAATGGTCTTTATTCTAGTGGTGGGTGATTAGTAGTGGTGGTAGCTGCAGTGTTCCTGATAGTGTTATTAGTTGGAATGCTTATTTTGAGTTTATGTCTACGGGTTTGTTATACCATGTTTCAGTTACTATTCTTCGATTGTGTGTGTTTGTGTGTGTGTGTGTGTGTGTGTGTGTGTGTGTGTGTGTGTGTGTGTGTGTGTGTGTGTGTGTGTGTGTGTGTGTGTGTGTGTGTGTGTGTGTGTGTGTGTGTGTGTGTGTAAAATTCACCGTGGCCTGATCGCGTTTTCCTTTTAGTGTAACATTGTTGCACATCTCTCCTCCGACCCGAACTTCTCGTGGCCTGACAGACAATCACACAGCAGAGACGAGTGTTGGATGCCATGTTCCACTTCTCGTAAAATTCGTAAGTTATATCTGTGTTTTACATGCATAAAAAGGTCGAAGATACATAAGTGTGTACCATGTGGACGTATTTTTTTTTTTTTTCATTTGATTTTGTTCGACTTTGATTAAATCCAGTCAGTGAAAATAGAACGGCCAGACTGGTGTGTTGACATCGTCATGATGAGAGAGAGAGAGAGAGAGAGAGAGAGAGAGTTTTTTGGGAGCTATTTTCAGGTAAATGGAAACAATTTTGTTAGCAAAATTTCAATATTTTGATTTATTGATGAAGGAGTTATTGGCAAGTCGGAGAACAGATTTGGCACGATTCTTGGCATAAATGTGAAGACCATTTTTAGCAAAACTTCTAGGGCTCCTGCACCTTCTGTGAGCTGCCTCAATCGTTGATAGCACGCGAACAAGCGTGACTGAACCAGGGAGTTTTGCCATGATAAATGAATAACGCGGAATGTGTGGCTCCATCCCGATCTCACCTCCGTCACGCTCTGGGCACGCGTCTCAGACCTGGAAGCTATAATCATTCCGCAGAGAATGAGAGACAAAATAAAACTCAGGTCATCACACTGAGCTGAAGCATACTGGCAAGAGCATTCTAATACCTTTCATTTAAATATAGTTTTAAAACAGGTGGTCGTTCAGACAACTCCTTACATAACGTTTCTTGTTCTGAGGTGCACGACCCCACTATCCCTGCCTAAGGTTTTTGTAAGACAATATTTTCAATTTTTCATTTGAAATATAAGATAAAAATGTTAGCACACACATGCGTCCAAACACTCCCCACAGATGCGACACTCTTGAACAATTTGTTCCGTAGAAATGGCACCGTTCCATGGGATGCGTTCCTCTGCATGGTGATTTTAGTCAGCTGGCGAGCCGTTCCTCTCAGTGTGATTGTGGTGCTTCTTGGCACTCCTCAGTCTCTGTTATCACCAGTCAGCGACAGTTACTGTTCAGCGGGTGTTGACAAATGCACCCGGAATGTACGTCACCTGTACGTCGCTGAACATTTGAGTTTGATCACGACGCTGTGTACTCGCCCGGTGCTCACAGAAACTCGCCACCACTCGGCTTTGCGCCTCTCTTGGCACGACTTCTGCTGCGGGAGTTGGTGCCCCGATGTGTCTGTCCCTCGTAGAAATGCCTTGTTTCGTATCTGGGCGGGACGTGGCTGCTGGCGTTGTGCTGGCGGTGCTGTGAGTGGCGGCTGTTGGTGTAGTTGTGTGCAGCATACCAGCCACTGTTTTGCTGGAAGGAGTCGTTGCTCCGCTGTGCCGGCCTCGCGAGGTGCCGAGGTGCGCCACGCAGCGAGTTAGAGGCGGATCTAACGGGCTGCTGGTGAGGCCTCGAGGTAAAGTTGGGAGGCTGAGTGACTTGGAGCGGCGCGGCGTATCTGAAGGTGTCGTGGCCACGGTACACCTCACGTTCCTTAACGGGGGCGCGGAGGTTACCAAGGTTGAAGCACACATGTCCTGGACAGGTGGACCGTGGCATCTTTTCTTTCTTCAGGATACCTTTAGGAGACTTCCCTTCAGTAGTGGTATTCATTTGTGCACAGCGAGCTGCTCCAACTGTTTGCTGGTGTCGTGTGTTGTGTTTCTTTACCGCGTCCTTTGCTGACCCTTTCTGTGGCTTCACTGTTCTTTCCTTTCGCCTTTCCAGCTCAGGACGAATGCTGGAGAGAGGGAAGCCATACCTGAAGTAGTCGTAGCCACAATACAGCTCACGATCCTTGACGAAAGTGTTCAGGTTCTGGAAGTTAAAGCGCACACATTTATGAGCGGTGCTGGCCGTCTTTCCTTTCTTGAGGATCCCTGTGAGGTGTTGTGGCTCATTGATTTTGTTGTCTGAATCTGTTGCTTCCTCTGTTACTGTTTTCTGAGCCTCTGGCAGTTTGTTTACCGCTTCCTTTGGTGGCTCTTCCTGTGGCTCCACTGCTCTCTCCTTTAAGCTTTTCAGCTCAGGACGAATGCTGGAGAGGGAAGCCATACTTGCAGTAGTCGTAGGCACAGTACAGCTCACGAATTTTGACGAAAGTGTTCAGGTTTTGGAAGTTGAACCTGATCATTTTCTTGACCGGTGTTTGAGATGCGTCCCGCTGTTTGAAGCTGCTGATAAGGGGCATCTTTTCCGGTGGGCCGGTAACGGCCTTGCTCCTGCTGGAAGGAGCGTCCCCAGCAGTGCCTCGGTGCCCGGAGGGGAGCTCATCGTATACCTCCTTTAGTTTCTCTCTCTTGACCATGTGCAGAGTAATTACGAGAGTTTGAACCCTCTTGCCATGGCTCTCCAATTGCGTGCAGTCTTTTGTGCGACTGTTGTATCATCCACTGGCTGGACCTTCTCTCTCTTCACCAAGTGGATTGTGATGATGAGAGTCTGACGCCTCCTGCCAGTGGCCTCCTTTTCGCCCTTCCCCACCACCCCATCAGCATCCAGCAAGGTGTCGGAGGGGATCTCCTCCTCCACCACTGAGAGAGGCTGAGCAGCCTTCTTCAGGCAGACCAGGGCCTGTGGCCCAGCATCGGCCTGGGCACCCGCGTTTTCGGTTTCCTCGACGATGTCGTCAGGTTCCTCGGAGGGGCTGCGGCGCTTCCGCCTGGCGAAGAGCCAGC